>NC_057796.1:225786105-225934507 GCF_018294505.1 Triticum aestivum | reverse complement strand
CGCCGCTCGCCCTCCCCGCCGGCGCCGCGCCACCGCCGGCCCCGCCGGCCATCTCCTCCTCCTCCGGTCGCTCCGGCCGAGCCCGAGCCCGAGCTCCCTCGGCTGCAGCCTCGATCCAGATCTCGGTACCGGCGTTGACTTTTTCCCCCGAGCCCCCTCTTTTTTCCAAGTCATGGAAATTTCATCTGCATATGCCTCTGTTCATAGCTCCGTAACTCCGTGCATGTAGCTCCTATTCGCGCGTGTAATATGTCAAATTGTTCGTCTCGCGATGCTCTTCATTTTGTTCAATTGCGCCCAGATCTCTGTTGGAAGAGGGCTAGTTGCTGTTATTCTCTGGTTCTTATCAGAACTTGGAGATTTGTCATTTTTGTATCATTTAATCTGTGCATCTTTTGAGCATGAGCTCTACATGTGTTTTGAAGTATGCCATGCCATCTTTCCAGTGGTGTAGTCCATGTATTTTTGTGATCTTTGTGTGACTAGCACAAGCATGCAAAGTAGGCCCCGTAATATTTCTGATTTCAGGGACAGTGATTTCTCCAAGTCCTTGTCTGCTGTAATTTTGTTACCATGTAAACTTGATGCTACAGAGAGATCCATGCATATTTTGGAGATGTTCAGTAAGGGTGTTTTGTAGCTATAGTTTCAGCTGATCCATTCCTGCGATTGCTTACAATTATGGACTGCCATAGCATTAATCAATCTTGCCCTACTTTTGCTATAAAATATTTCTGGCAGATTCTTAACATGATATGCAATTTTGCCAAGCTTATTGTAGTTGATCCATATAGGCTATGTAATTGTTCTTGCCATGGTTAGCTTCATAAACATGCCATCTTGCTGTAGTTATGCTTGGTTTGTCATGCATTGCTCTGTAGTGAGTGCATCAAGCTCACAAAGGGGCCTACATATTATTATTTCTGCCATGCTCTGTTTTCTGCTAAGTCTGAATCCTGATAACGAAACTTGCTATGTTTACATGCTTGCCATCATATCTTCTGTTCCTTTTTGGCTTATGGTCAGTAAGGGACTTTTGTCATGTGCATTTAGTAGAATACTTCAATGCCTTGTCTTGCTATGTTAAGTTCCTGTAGCATGTTGATTTCCGGCTCTGAACATTGCTACCTGATGCTGATTTCTGCCATGTCCAGTTTTTCACCAAGTCTGTGAACCTGTAATCTTTTGCACTTTTGCCATGCTTGTTTGAGCTTTATATGTTGTGAAATAGCCGTAGCTCAGTGTTCATATTTTGTCAAGCATCTCCTGTAGATTACTGCCATGTGCGTTTTTGCTATGTTGGGGTGCTGTAGCATTGTTACTTGTTGCATTTTAAGTGCTATCATGCTGTTAATCGCAGATTCGTGTCATTCTTGTTTTGCTTGCCATTTGCAAACCGTGCATCCGATTCCGGTGATCTTTATATCGATTTCGACCGAAATCACCTCATCTTCCAGTGGCATGTTTGGTTTGCCAAGTTACTGCCATGTTCATCATTTTCCTTCCGGAGCACGCATACGCATCGCATATCTTATCTTGCATATCATACATGCTTTGCATCATGTTGGTTGCGCATTTCTCGTTGTTGATTGTGGTTCCGTTTGTTTGTGTTCTTGTCTTGGGTAGAGCCGGGAGACGAGTTCGTGAACGAGGAACCTGTCGAGTACGCTTACGAGGATCAAGCTTTCGACAACTCTGAGAACCTTGCAGGCAAGATGACCACCCCTCGAAATCACTTCTATCTTTGCTATGCTAGTTGTTCGCTCTATTGCCATGCTCCGCTACCTATCACTTGCTATATCATGTCTCCCATTTTAGCCGTGTCAGCCTCTAACCATCCTTTCCTAGCAAACCATTGTTTGGCTAAGTTACCGCTTTTGCTCAGCCCCTCTTATAGCGTTGCTAGTCGCAGGTGAAGTTGAAGTTGTTCCATGTCGGAACATGGATATGTTGGGATATCACAATATCTCTTATTTAATTAATGCATCTATATCTTTTGGTAAAGGGTGGAAGGCTCGGCCTTATGCCTGGTGTTTTGTTCCACTCTTGCCGCCCTAGTTACTGTTATACCGGGATTATGTTCCTTGAGTTTGCGTTCCTTACGCGGTCGGGTGATTTATGGGACCCCCTTGACAGTTCGCCTTGAATAAAAATCCTCCAGCAAGGCCCAACCTTGGTTTTACCATTTGCCACCTAAGCCTTTTTCCCCCGGGTTTTCGCGAGCCCGAGGGTCATCTTTATTTAAACCCCCGGGCCAGTGTTCCTCTGAGTGCTGGTCCAAACTAGAGCCACTTGCAGCGCCACCTTGGGGAAACTCGAGGATTGGTTTTAGTTGTACGTAGTGTTCATCCGGTGTGCCCTGAGAACGAGATATGTGCAGCTCCTATCGGGATTTGTCGGCACATTCGGGCGGCTTTGCTGGTCTTGTTTTACCATTGTCGAGATGTCTTGTAAACCGGGATTCCGAGACTGATCGGGTCTTTCCGGGAGAAGGTTTATCCTTCGTTGACCGTGAGAGCTTATGATGGGCTAAGTTGGGACACCCCTACAGGGTATTATCTTTCGAAAGCCGTGCCCGCGGTTATGAGGCAGATGGGAATTTGTTAATGTCCGGTTGTAGATAACTTGTCACTTGACCCAATTAAAATACATCAACTGCGTGTGTAGCCATGATGGTCTCTTCTCGGCGGAGTCCGGGAAGTGAACACGGTCTGAGTTATGCATGACGTAAGTAGGTGTTCAGGACCTCTTCTTGGTCATTGCTAGATGACGTCCGTTCCGTTGCTTCTCTTCTCGCTCTCATTTGCGCAAGTTAGCCACCATATATGCTTTTGCCGCTGCAGCTCCACCTCATTACACCATCCTTTCCTACTAGCTTAAATAGTCTTGATCTCGCGGGTGTGAGATTGCTGAGTCCCCGTGACTCACAGATTCTACCAAAACAGTTGCAGGTGACGACGATGCCAGTGCAGATGATGGCGTCGATCTCAAGTGGGAGTTCGACGTGGAACGTGGTCGTTACTATGTGTCTTTTCCTGATGATCAGTAGTGGAACCCAGTTGGGACGATCGGGGATCTAGCATTTGGGGTTGTCTTATTTTCATCTGGATTTTGACCGTAGTCGGTCTATATGATTGTATTTTGGATGATGTATGATTATATTTATGTATTGTGTGAAGTGGCGATTGTAAGCCAACTCTTTATCCCATTCTTGTTCATTACATGGGATTGTGTGAAGATGACCCTTCTTGCGACAAAACCACCATGCGGTTATGCCTCTAAGTCGTGCCTCGACACGTGGGAGATATAGCCGCATCGTGGGCGTTACACGGCTACTGGGGGGCTGGAGGCGGCGGGCCGGGAGGCGGAGGCGGCACCAGCCCCTCGCCCTTGGAGATCTGCGTGAGCCAGTGGCACTTTCGGGTCATGTGGTTGGACGGCTTCGCGCCGCTGTGGAACTTGCAGGGGGCATCGAGAGTCTGCTCGTAGGAGAAGGCCGGCTGCCAAGCCGGCCTGCCGCCCTTCTTCTTGGGAGCGGGCCGCTCTTTGGGCTGCTCGTCTTCGACTGTGGCCATCTGCCGACTGGTGGAAGGTGGCATTGGGGCCTTGCGCTTGTGGTCGTTTTGGTAGGGGCGCCGATTGGAGTCGCCAGCCGGCGTCTTAGGAGCCGGAGCGAGCACCTTCCCAGAGGCGCCTACTCGGAGCTCGGTCTTCATCGAGGAGTCAGTTGTGGCGTACTTGTCTGCAATGACCAGTAGCTCGTCGAGGGTAGCCGGCTCATCGCAGAGGAGTCGGTGCTTGAGGAGGGTGCCCTCTCGGCACCCGGCGGTGAAGTATTCGATGGCCTGCACCTCGTGCACCCCCTCGCAGGAGTTGCGGATCTTGGCCCACCGCGTGAGGTAGTCGCGGGTCGACTCGTCGGGCCCTTGGACGCATAGGGAGAGCTGGCGGGGCTTGGGAGGCCGCTTGTACGTGCTGGTGAAGTTGCGGACGAAGACTTCCGTGAAGTCCAGCCAGCTGTTGACGCTGTAGAGCTTGAGGCTGTTGAGCTAGGTGCGTGTCGTGCCTTGCAGCATCAGAGGGACGTACTTCACGGCTACGCGCCTGTTATCGTTCGCTATGCTGACAGCGGTGGAGTAGTCAATGAGCCAATCTTCCGGCTTCACAGAGCCGTTGTACTTGGGCGTGTCTCTGGGGAGCGAAAACCCTTTGGGGAAGGGCTCATCGCGGATGCGGGGGCCAAAGCATGGCGGGCCGACATCGTCTTCTTCTTCTAGCGCCAGGGATCGAGCTAGACGGTCGATCCGGTGGCGGGCGTCGTTCTCGTCGACTCCTTCGCGGCGGCCTAGTCGGCCACCGAGAGTCGGATGTGTGACAGGTGGCGGGGTGGGATATCTCTCCCCCCGAGGCGGGGGAGGAGGCGGATTGCCTTGGCGCTCCACTGCTCGAGGGCGGCCTTCCACATCGTGCTCGATGGTAATCCGAGTCCGGCTGCGGCTAGCAGCCGGCTCCTTGTCTTTCTTTGTGCGGGCGCCGCTCGCAGTCGGCGACCGGGATGTCGCGGCATGCTCTCGGCGTGGGGGAGGACTCTCAGCACGGGCGCCGGCTTCATGCCATTCGGCGGCCGCGTCAATCAGCTGCTCGATGCGCCTTGTCATGTAGGGGAGCTCATCAGCCCCCAGCCCATTTAGCTCTTCAGCGGCCACCTGAGCGGCTCGCAGATTCTCGAGCGGTGTGGCGTAGACGGGGCGGTCTGCCCCCAGCATGCTGGCGATGGCCGCGCCGCGCTTCTTGACGAGGCCGGCTCGGCTCGGCCCGCCATGAGGCGGCGTACCGAAGGCGGCGCGGTCGACTTCGCGCTGGTGGGCCTCAGTGAGGCGTCTCATGGAGGCTATCTTCTGGCCCTCCGCGATGAGGGCCAGGCAGCGTGCCTCCAGGGTCTCGGCGTCGGCGTCGGCCGGGATGGGGACGGACAAGTCATGCATCACCGCTTTCAGGGTGTCGTGGGCGTTCTCGCCCGAGTCGGCGACGTGGCTGATGACCAGCACCTCAGTGACAACGCTGTTGCCGCTGTCGGCTCGAGGGAGAGGGTCGTTGAAGACCACCACGTCGGAGGGGTAGGCGTCGAGCGATGCCGTGTCGGAGTCGACAAGCATCGAGTCGGTGGAGCCGACCGACTCCAAGTCTACAGCAAGCTCGCTGGAGACGTGAAGTTGGTCGAGGAGGCTGACGAGGCGACTCTCGGGGTAGTCCGTGCCCGCATCGGACGCGGGCTCGTCGGAGATGTGAGTCTTGCCAAGAAGATCGGCGAGGCAGCTCGCTGCGCAGGCGTCGTCAACGCCTTGCAGCGCGTTGGGGCATGCACCATCAGGTGCAGAAGGCTGGCTGCGCTCGTGGGGGAGAAAAAGGGTTCCCGTCCAGAACAGGTCTCCGGACGACGGTGCACCTGGCCCCACAGTGGGCGCCAAATGTCGGGTGGTAGGTGCGACATATGCCAACGGGTGGCTTATCATTGTGGGAGCCAGTAAGACGTCGCCGGTGCGTGGACACGGGATGAGGCGACGACATGCACGGCGGCGAATCTTACCCAGGTTCGGGGCTCTCCGTGGAGATAACACCCCTAGTCCTGCTCTGCGGGGTCTCCGCATGATCACTAGATCAATACAAGTAGCTACAAGTGCTCCTTGAGCTGTCTGGCTAGAGGAAGAAGAATGGCAAGGCTAGCTCTCCTCTTCTCTCTATGTGGTGTCTGAAACTCGATGAGCTCCACCCTTTGCATGGGTGTCCCGGGGGGTTTATATAGGCTTACCCCCCAGGGGTACAATGGTAATCCGGCTGGGCGCGGGTCCCAGCTGTCAGTGTCTATGCTCGCCGGCTTCTCCGCCGGTCATTGAGGCCCGCCGACTGGTGGGTCCCGCCGGCTGCCGGCTTCTTGGCCGGCACGCCGGCCCCACCGCTTGGGGGCTTTGTCGGCGGCTGGTTACTGTTGCCTCGCCTCTGATGACAAGGGCTTTGTCGAGGTAAGCGTGGCTACAGTGTCGCCGCCTTGCGAGCTCTCACTGTAGCCTTACCTCGTCTTGTCTCCTTAATGGGGCGCATGCTTCGAGGGAGGGAGGTAGCCAGCTATTGGGAGCCGGCCACATCCCTGGCCGACTAGAGGAGGCCGGGCCGTCTTCAGATGTCTCTCTGGCAAAGGGGGCCCGCCGCCCACGGGCGGTACTGGCACCTGTCGTGGGTGACATCGAGGCCAACATGGCTACAGTGCCGCGCCGGACGGGGGATGGCTGGCCCGTACGACGCCCTGTGGCCATACCTGTTCCGGGATTCGGGGGTAGTGGGCTGTACAGCGGCCACGCCCCATCTTATCACCGTTATGTGGGTACAGTCTTTGTGGGTGCAGTCTTGGCCGGCTTCTCGGAGCCGGCTTTCTTCATGGCCGGCTTCTGGGAGTCGGTCCTCTTGGGACCGGCTCCCTGGAGTCGGCTATCTCGTATCTTTCTTGGGGGAGGTTTCTGAGACTGGGTCGCCTTCTGGGAGTTGGCCCTGGGGATAGCCGGCCGAGGGAAGGCGGCCCTATGCTTTGTATGCTTGAAGGCTTGAATGGCCTGGTAATTTTTCGAAGAGCCAGGGGGAGTCGGTTAGGCTACCCATGGCCATTTACTCCGACACCCATACTTTCTAGGTTGCTGATAGTGAGACTCCCATAATTTTCAACAGATGAGGTTGAAGTTGGATAGCCAAGATGATGCAACCAGACAAGCTTGCACCCATGTTTTCAAGTCTGCTCTACGACAGTATCGGTATAACTTGAGGAAAACTCACTTTGAAGGCAAGGCTAACAGTGAACTTTCCCAAACATCTCCAGTGGAAAATATATCGGATGAAGACTGGAGGGGCCTTGTTAAACACTGGTCTGATCCGAAGTATCAGGTACATTATATATATGTGATCAGATCACATGTTGAAGTCCTATTTGTGCATGTGCCACACAAATCTATCTTCTTGTAGGTGAACTGTTCAAAGAACAAGGCCAACCATACGAAAGTGAAATTCCAACAGACGACAGGATCTCGTAGCTATATTGCACACTGCGAGGCTCTTGTAATTAGCTGCTGTTTCACTCTTTTCGTTGTACCATATTATCAGATCTATATTGACTTGTTCAAAATGCAGAGGAAAGCCCGCAAAGACCAAAAAGTACCTGAACCAAATGTTGTGGAAATCTTCAAGGACTATCACACCAGCAAGAAGAAGGGCATGACTACACCAGTCAAAGCCGCTGTTGTAAGTCCTTAATCCTCATGCCTTTTAACTACTACTTACTTTGACTTGTGCCTTGAACTGCATGGTTTGCAGCCAATGTCTATTACTCTTTTCAATTTTATACACAATTGTCTTAGCGTATCATTGCACCTTACAAGGTTTAAAAGATAGGAGTGATGTTCCTTTTATCTTGACCCGTAATCTAGTTCCGTGCTGGACTTGCCCACACAACGTTACAATTGCATGTTTGTCTATTCTCAGTTGTTTTGTGATATGAATGATGTCATACTATGCTTAGCTTATTATAAACTTCGTCTCTTTATCCTTAGCCCTCAATACAATGAGAAGAAATAGACAATACATTAGCGATGGTACATGGTCATATGTTTGGAACCTGGTTTTATTATGTACTTTGCAATAAAATACAACTAATATTTTACATGGGTTCACCAGAATAAGTTCTGTATATAGACCAAAGCTATTTTGTTTGGTTTTCCTGCCTCCTTAATATCTTCTGTTCTGGTACTACTAATGTAAAACCTCAACTTTTCATCAAGCTATGGAAAAAATGGTGGAACCGCCACCTTCTGAAGGTGGCGAGGCAACTATA
The DNA here is from genome assembly GCF_018294505.1 of Triticum aestivum. Lineage (NCBI taxonomy): Eukaryota > Viridiplantae > Streptophyta > Magnoliopsida > Poales > Poaceae > Triticum > Triticum aestivum. The sequence continues at coordinate 225,926,634 of NC_057796.1, read as the reverse complement.
ACCGCAATGTCAGCTCTTGCTGCAGTGGGTCAGTACCTGTCCACTAACAGTGCCAAAAGCACGTTCCTGCGTAATACTGGGTTGGTTGTTAAGGCAATATCGTCCAAACTGCCTCATGATCAAGATATGCAAGCTCAAAGCAATGTTGTATCTGCGCTCCAGACACAAGTCCATTCCCTAACAGAGACCCTTTGTGAAACAAGGAGAAACATTGCTCAATGTCGTCAAGATATGCATGGTTTTGAAACCAGACTATCAGACATTTGCTATGTTGTTCAGGAGCCTAGGGGAAATGAAGGCGAGGGTTATGGTGCTCCATCGGACAATACAGCATGAAAACGTAACAGTCAGGTCAAATGAACCGAGCTTCTGAACTTCTGGTGGTGCATTTATCTGCTGGACTGTTAAGTTTTATGCCAACCTTCCTTTTGTTATATAGTTGTAATTTGTTTTGGTGCGATACAAAATTTATTCTTAACGTGCAGCCACCTGCTGAAGAAAACAACAAGCCATTTTTGTATAGTGTAGGGTGTTCCCTGTATTTGCACTAGTGGCGATCTTTGATGCCGAGTGGATGTAATCTGTGCAATCGCCTTAATAGCCTAGCGTTAGTTTCGGCCTTATTTATTTCCTAGTCTTCTTTTTCCCTGGTTTGCTAGTGGCCGCAACTACCATGGGCCATATACGGGCCGTAGGATCCATGGGTCTCCTACGGGTCGTCGATAAATGGGCCTGTAATCGGTGGGCCTCGGGCCGTCGGATAAATGGGTCTACATGGGCCGTAATCGGGCGTAATTGGTATCGGCCCAGCACGGTAACAGGCCATTAATAGGCCATAGGACAGCAAAGGCTTAATTCTGTCACAAGCATAACGAGTCGTTAATGGGCCAGAATATAGGATGGGCTGGAAACGGCGCAACGGGTTAACAGGCCAGAAACGGGCCGACTCTTGCCATGGGCCGAATTTGGCCCATTAGGGTAACAGGCCAGTAACGGGCCGACTCTTGCCATGGGCCAAATTTGGCCCATTAGGGAAATAGGCCAGTAACAGGCCGACTCTTGCCATGGGCCGAATATGGCCCATTAGGGGAACAGGCCAGTAACGGGCCGGAAGTAATCGAGGGCCGAAAAGGAGCCCAAGAACGTATGGGCCGTCAATAGGCCGAAAGCTAACACAGGCTGGAAACGGCCCATGTAAATCACGGGCAGTTAACGGGTATAAAGAAAATTACTGTTCATTATGGGCTAGAGTCACCGTGGGCCTGTAAAGGGCCGAAAGATACGAAGGCCTCATATGGGCCGAAAGATGTCGTGGGCCATACATGGGCCGAAAGTGAAATGGCCTGGTGTTATATTCGACGGCGCACATGACGTTGTTGGGCCGATTTCCTTTAGGGCCTAACGGGCCGTGAGTTAACGGGCCATAAAATGGGCTATTTGCGAATAGACCGTTAACAGGCTTTTCATGGGCCAGCCCGTTAACTTTTGACCAAGTCAAACGGGCTGGCTTTGTAAGCTAAATGGGCCAGTGGTGGGCCATGGCACGTGTCGACATATCATATGCGCCTATCTGATCCACTAACGAGCTGACACGTGTTTCGTCCGGCCAATAAGAATTTTACACGTGGAAATTTCCCATTGGTCGGGGCTGTTAACGGGTTATCGGATCCAAAACCCGACCCGATAGCTTAACGGCGTTCCGTTACGGTGGATGCCACGTGTCGGTCACCCTTGACGAAAGCACTTCTGTGACACGCGATTTATCGTCATGGAAGTGGACACTTCCGTGATGATAATTTTGGTAATGTCATGGAACACTTCTACGACAGCACAGGTATGACTATCTTGATTCTGTCATAAAATCGTCATGGATGTACATGCATGACAAAAAACGCGACCTACTGTGACAAACACGTATCATCACGGAAGTGTATTTTTTTGTAGTGATTGTAATTCATGGTAAAAGAGATCCAGTCATACCCAATATAAATTAATAGTAATGGTTGCAAATGACAGCAGTGCTCTCCAGCTGGTGCTTATGATAACAGGGTGATGACTCAACATAAAAGTAAATGGATAGGCCCTTCGCAGAGGGAAGCAGGGATTTGTAGAGGTGCCAGAGCTCAATTTTGAAATAGAGATAAATAATATTTTGAGCGGCATACTTTCATTGTCAACATAACAACCAAGAGATGGCGATATCTTCCATGCTACACACATTATAGGCGGTTCCCAAACAGAATGGTAAAGTTTATACTCCCCCTCCACCAACAAGCATCAATCCATGGCTTGCTCGAAACAACGAGTGCCTCCAACTAACAACAGTCCCAGGGGGAGTTTTGTTTGTAATTATTTTGATTTAGTTTGCATAAAGCATGGGACTGGGCATCCCGGTGACCAGCCATTTTTCTCGTGAGTGAGGAGCGGAGTCCACTCCTCTTGAGAATAACCCGCCTAGCATGGAAGATACAGACAACCCTAGTTGATACATGAGCTATTCGAGCATACAAAACAGAATTTCATTTGAAGGTTTAGAGTTTGGCACATACAAATTTACTTGGAACGGCAGGTAGATACCGCATATAGGAAGGTATAGTGGACTCATATGGAATAACTTTGGGGTTTAAGGAATTGGATGCAGAAGCAGTATTCCCGCTTAGTACAAGTGAAGGCTAGCAAAAGACTAGGAAGCGACCAACTAGAGAGCGACAACAGTCATGAACATGCATTAAAATTAATAAACATTCAGTACAAGCATGAGTAGGATATAATCCACCATGAACATAAATATCATGAAGGCTGTGTTGATTTGTTTCAACTACATGTGTGAACATGTGCCAAGTCGAGTCACTTAAATCATTCAAAGGACGATACCACCCCATCATACCACATCACAACCATTTTAATAGCATGTTGGCACGCAAGGTAAACCATTATAAGCACCTAGGTAATTAAGCATGGCATAAGCAACTATAATCTCTAATTGTCATTGCAAACATGTTTATTGATAATAGGCTGAATCAGGAACGATGAACTAATCATATTTACAAAAACAAGAGAGGTCGAGTTCATACCAGCTTCTCTCATCTCAGTCAGTCCATCATATATCGTCATAATTGCCTTTCACTTGCACGACTGAACAATGTGAATAATAATAATAGTGCATGTGCATTGGACTAAGCTGGAATCTGCGAGCATTCAATAAACAGGAGAAGACAAGGCAATATGGGCTCTTGGTTAAATCGACAATAATGCATACAAGAGCCACTTCAACAATTTAATCATGGTCTTCTCCTATCGACCCCCAAAGAAAAGAAAAGAAATAGAACTATTTACATGGGAAAGCTCCCAACAAGCAAAAGAAGAACAGGAAATATTTTTTGGTTTTCTTTTAATTATTACTACTACAGCAAGAAAGTAAACTAGCTAAAAGCTACAACTAGTTTTTTTTCTTAAGGTTTATCAAACACACAGAAAGAAAGCATAAAAAGGAAAATAAACTAGCATGGATATTACAGTGAAAGAGTATGAGCACCGACAACTAGCAATGAGTGTGTGGACATAAATGTAATGTCGGTGAGAAATACGTACTCCCCCAAGCTTAGGCTTTTGGCCTAAGTTGGTCTATTGCCACGGATGGCCTGGCGGATATCCAAAGTTGTAGTTGGGGTCGTACTGAGATGCTTCGGTCATTGCATCGTGTGCTGCAGCTTGGAGGCGAGCTATCTCAGCCCTCCTCTTATACTCATTTGCCTCCTCTCTGGTTATAAAATGTCTCCCTTTTGCCTGAAAGTCAAAGAGAGTAGGGGCAGGGAGAACAATATTGACGGCGTGACGCCTATCAAAGATTATTCGGTACTGGAGAGGTGGTTCATTCCTCTCGACAACCTGATGGTGAACCATAGCATTAAAGTCTAGATAAGTAGGAGGCAATTCAATATCATCATTACGTATGGTTACATCAAGAAAATCAGCTAAGCGGGTTGCATAAATTCCGCCAAATAAATCTCAATTAAATCTATTATGATGCAACCTACGTGCAACAATGGCTCCCAAATTATAAGATTTATCTCCTAACACAGCACTCCTAAGAATACTGAGGTCAGGGACACACATGTGACATGCTTCATCCTTACCATTTATGCACCTACCTATGAAGAGAGCAAAATAATGTATAGCAGGAAAACGAATGCTCCCTATGGTAGCTTGTGCTATATCTCTAGATTCCCCCACAGTTATACTAGCAAGAAATTCTCTAAATTCAGATTTGCGAGGTTCACTAGTACTACCCCATTGTGGAAGTTTGCAAGCAGTGGTAAAATCCTCTAAGTCCATAGTATAAGAATTTTCATAAAGATCAAACAGGACAGTTTGAGAATTGCGTGAAGATGAATATTCAAACCTCCTCACAAATGAACTAGTGAGATAGTGGTACTGGCGGCACTTTTCTTCCTCGAAGCTCACAAGATCAGCGTTACGCAATTATGCGTTAAATTCTTCCTTGATTCCCGCTCGATCCATAAAGTCTTCTAAAGGCCATTCACAGGGCCGCACTGGAGCGTTCCTTGGTGGCTCATCATCGGCATCACACATTGCGAGCCTGGGTCCTTGCTTCCTTGAAGGGCCACCTTGGTACATTTTCCTAAACATATTTCTTCCTCTGAAAAATTTCTGAAATTTTTAGTAACTTCAAATAAAAGTGAACCAAGCTCAACAAAATTGATAGCAACTACTCCTACAAGTGCCTAGAGACTATATCATGCATTAGAACTACTTGGAACCATATAAATTTGACATGCTAGCTCAAGAACATGGTCACCTAGGCAGCACAAATTTGCAATGAATAAAGCACTAGAGCAAAAACTAATTGGACCAATTGAGGAGTCACATACCAAGGAACAACCCCCCAAAGCAGTTTTGAGAGAGGTGCTTTGAGCAAGGAGATCGAAAATCGTAGCAAAATAAGCTAGAACTCGTGCTTGAGCTGGATGGCGATTTTTTTGGGAGGAAGAAGGAGTGTGTGGGTGCAGGAATAAGTGGAGGGGAGCCACCGTTGGCCCACGAGGCAGGGGGCGCGCCCTGTAGGGGTGGGCGCGCCCTGCACACTCATGGCCAGGTGCTTGCTCCCCCTGCTGTGTTCTCAGTGCCAGATATTCTCAAATATTCCAGAAAAAAATCATATTAAATTGGCAGGGCATTTGGAGAACTTTTATTTTTGGGGTATTTTTATATTGCACTGATAATTCAAAAAACTGACAGAAAATATTATTTTTGCTTTATTTCAACTAAATAACAGAAAGTAAAAAGAGGGTACAGAAGGTTGTGCTTTCTAACTTCATCCATCTCATGCTCATCGAAAGGAATCCACTAACAAGGTTGATCAGGTCTTGTTAACAAACTCATTCCGAATAACATGGAACCGGAGAAATTTCGAATAACACTATGTTACCTCAACGAGGATATGCACATCCCCAATAATAAGAATATCATATTTCTTCTTGATTGTAGGAAGAGGAAATTCAAAACCTCAAAAAATAATTGATGGAATTTTTCCAATAGAATTGATACTATGAACTTGAGGTTGTTTCCTCGGAAAGTGTACCGTATGCTCATTACCATTAACATGAAAAGTGACATTGCCTTTGTTGCAATCAATAACAGCCCTTGCAGTATTCAAAAAGGGTCTTCCAAGAATAATAGACATACTATCGTCCTCGGGAATATCAAGAATAACAAAGTCCGTTAAAATAGTAACGTTTGCAACCACAACAGGCACATCCTCACAAATACCGACAGGTATAGTAGTTGATTTATTAGCCATTTGCAAATATATTTCAGTAGGTGTCAACTTATTCAAATCAAGTCTACGATATAAAGAGAGAGGCATAACACTAACACTGGCTCCAAGATCACATAAAGCAGTTCTAACATAATTTCTTTTAATGGAGCATGGTATAGTTGGTACTCCTGGATCTCCTAGTTTCTTAGGTATTCCACCCTTGAAAGTGTAATTAGCAAGCATGGTGGAAATTTCACCTTCCGGTATCTTTCTTTTATTTGTAACAATTTCTTTCATATACTTAGGATAAGGATTCATTTTGAGCATATCAGTTAATCGCATACTCAAAATGTAACATCCCAAATTTTCAATTTGGAATGTTATACATTAGAGCATCATTGCATATCATATTTTATTTGCATTTTGATTTTGATCCTAGAAATTCTACGCAACTCAAGGACCCACGGAGAGAGTTGGGGATTTCGTTATTTTCATATTTGGGTTTCCTCAAATTTTGAAAACAGGATCATTTGATTTTATTTATTTTATCTTCAATTATTTCATTTATAAAAATACGAGAGAGGGAATAAAATGACTTTCCCAAAAATAAGAAATATTGAGGATTTAATAAAAAATCCAATATTATTTTATTTGGAAGTTTTCGCTATTTTATTTGAATTTAGGAAAAAATTGCACGTTTTTCAAAACTGCATTTTAGGGCCAAGAAAATGTTCATCTCGTTCTAAATATTTTATTTAGACGGTAAAAATTTGTTTTGGCATTCTTAGATTTTTATTTTATTTCCTAGAATTTTTCTTAGTTTCGGCGAATTGTTTTAAAAAAAAGTCGCGCGGCCGACTGGGCCGAGGCCCAGCCGAGCCCGACTCCGCCTCCGCCGCCGCCTTGCCCCCTCCCCCAAGCCACCCACCCCCCCTCCCTTAAATAGGTCCAGATTAGTAAACAAAGCTTGTTTCATTCGTCGTTTCAGTTTTGTTGCTTCGTTTGATTTGATTCTTTTTGCAAACCGGAGTTCTTAAGTTGAACTTTCTGGTTAGATCTCTTATTCGAGTTTTACCTGTGCATTAGATGAGTACTTATTGTATGCTTGTTTGTTTGCGATAGAGTACCCGGAGTGCGTCGCTTGCTACTTCGAATCCCTAGGTTTCATGGATCATCAGCAAGGCAAGTAATACTTTGATCATACTTTTCATACCCAGTTTTATTGCATTAGATCAATCCTCAAACACTGCATGATTAGGATCTGATTAAATTGTGGGTTTTGGGAAGTAGATGAGGTAGTACCTATTACCTGTTTTGTATTCAAACCCTTGGGAGTTACTTCTACGTTTGCTTATATTGCTATGCTATGCTAGTAGACGTGGATTGGCTTTGAGTGTATCCATGACAGATGTGAGTTTGTTAATTAATGGTTCAACTTAAGGTGGCAACTTAAATACACATCTGGGTGGATTGAGGCACCTGGGTATTCCAGCGATTGCCTGTTTTTTTATGGACCGCCACCCAGCCTCAAAGGGATCATAAGATTATTCATGCTAGAAACATCCGTGTGCAGCCGCAAGCTATTATGGGCTCTAGCATAGTTGATTAAGTTGTGTGAACTCTTACAGTGGTAGACTAGCAGATGTAGGGGAAGTAGGTGTAACTTCCTACCCGATCGTAAGGTGCTAACGCTTCTGAAAGACTATGTCTCGGTCATCCGTTTCTCAAACACCATGTAGTGCGAGAATCCCAATGGAGGAGATCGAGTCTTGCGGGGAAAAGTGCGCAAACCTCTGCAGAGTGTACAATCTAATCATGGTTAGCCGTGTCCCCGGTTATGGACAACTTGAGAATCTAGTACTTGGATTTTCATGTGAACCTCATCATGTTACTTTAATTAATTTTGTTGGGATTAATGTTGAAACTTAATTGGGATTGAGATGGTGTCACCCATTCTCAATGTTTAACAACCACCATGATAGTTAAATAAAATTTATTCCTTTGCAGTAGGGAAAATTTGGCTTTTCGCAAAACTGTAACCATAGAGCTTTCCACCAGCCAAATATGCATGTAGTATAGCATTATTCTGTTCATTACTCTCTATGTGTTACATTGCCAGCATATTCCATGTGCTGACCCATTTTCGGGCTGCAACGTTTCATGTTGCAGACTTTTCAGACGACGAGTAAGGTGCCTTAGGTCGTGGTCTTATACTCAGTGATGCCGTTGGAGTTGATGGACTCGCTTATCTTCCAAGTCTTCCGCTGTTATCGTTATTAGATGGCCTTAAGCCATATTTATTGTAATAAGTTCTCTTTTGAGACATTCGATGTAATAAGTGTGTGATTGCTAGTCTATTATAAATCCTTCGTGTACTGTGCATGTCAGCATTACTGATCCAGGGATGACACTAATGCACAGAGACTTGACCGTCTGAGGTCTGGTCGCTACAAGATGGTATCAGAGCACACGTTGACTGTAGGACACGACCACTAAGCTTAAACCCTAGATCACTATTCTCTTCTCATTTCTGACTCCTCTCCATTTTCCACTCTTTTAGGATGGCGGATGCCAGGAACAAGTTCATGCAACCAGATGAAGATACACCCTTTGGACGAAACTTGAAGGAAGTCACTAGAAACCTGAACATCGGAATACCAAGCTTCACCGGAACCTACAACGCCACACTACCAGAAGAGGAGTGTTGGATGATTCAAGTTCAAGTTCCAGGAAGGACGTTCATGCCCGTCACCGAGCCCATAGAGTTTTCCTTTGATGCACCAACCTAGAGTCTGGGAAAGAGCATGGCAGCCCACATCACCATGGGACGTATTGGAGAAGTTTACCACAAGGAGCTTCAGGATACCATTTACCAGATTTGTGGGCGTCGAGATGAGCAATGGGAGATGATCAATACCAAGAAGGATAGATCAATTGCAGCTTTCATCCAGGAGCAAAACCAACACATTCGTCGCCAGGAGAACCAAATGTGCACAGGCATGATAGATCTGAAGAAGGCATTGACCAAGATCACGGAGTTGGAGGAAGAACTCAAGTCTACGCGCGATGGATATGAGGAGGAGATCGCCACGTTGTTGGAGAAAAATGACGACCTGATAAAGAAGATCAGAGTATTCATGGGAGACCCAGCACCAGGAGGAGAAGACGATGATTGCGCTTGCCTGGATAACTACATCGTCATCGACGACACCGACTCGGACCCCAGTGAAGATGACTTTGTTGATGAAGCTGGAGCAGATATCATGGAGTCTTCGACCGATCAAAATTTCTAGTAGACCACCATAATCAGTAGTAGTATTCCCCCATGTATATAGTATAGTCCGAGCACTTTGTGACGATAGTTAGATCGATTGTATGCCTTGTTTGAATTGATTTGAGTGATATTGATTGTGTTTGTCTCATGTGCATATGGGTAGTGTTTTCTCTCTAGACCTCATTCTATTCTAAATTCTCATCTTTTCTAAACCCATCAGATGCCTCTGAGACGCGACACCGGATTTGTTTTCCCACCGGAGATCACTCAGTTGATTCAGCAGCAGAATGTCTTGATGCAAGCACTAGTACAGAACGAAGGCAACAACAACAACCCACCACCACCACCTATTGATCACTTAACCCGTTTCTTGAGACTAGATCCGCCGGTGTATTCCAGTAGCACCGAGCCGATTGTTGCAGATGATTGGCTCCGCAAAGTTGGAAGGGAGTTGACCACTGCAGGATGCACAGATGCGGAAAGAGTGTGTTTTGCCGCACATCAGCTTGATGGACCCGCAGCATCATGTTGGGAGAATTACACAGCCACACACCCTATAGACACTGTCACATGGGACCAGTTCCAGCAAGCTTTTCATACTACCCATGTTTCAGCAGGAGTTATGGCCATGAAGAAGCGTGAGTTTCGCAACCTACGCCAAGGAGGACGCACCGTAGGCCAGTATGTGGAGGATTTTAGTAAACTAGCACGTTATGCCCCAGATGACGTTGCTACTGATGCATCCAAGCAGGAGAAGTTTTTGGAAGGACTGAATGATGAGCTGAGCATGCACTTGATGGTAGCAACCTTCAACAACTACCAGGAGTTGGTAGATAGAGCTCTCATGATTGAAGGGAAGCAGCAGCAGATTGAAAACCGCAAGAGGAAGTACGGACAAGGGAAGTACAATTCTGGAGCTCAGCAGAAGCCACGTTTTACCCCGAAATCGGGAGGACATTTTCAGCATACCCATGGAGGAGGTAGTTCGCATAATCATAATGGCCCCAAGAATGGTAACGGGAATGGAGGAAGCAACGGCCAGAACCGTACCAACCCATCAACCCCAGCCAAGAGAGACCTGAGCCAAGTCACTTGCTATAAGTGTCAGAAGACTGGACATTATGCCAATGAATGTCCTGAAGCCCAGAATGGAAATGGCAATGGAACCTCTGGGAAGAAGCCGAACCCTTTCAATAAAGGACATGTGAACCACGTTAACGTGGAGGAGGTTGAAGCCCAGCCAGATGCAGTAATAGGTATGTTTTTGGTTAAGTCATTTACTGCACTCGTTCTTTTTGATACTGGTGCATCGCATTCATACATATCAAGGGGATTTGTGGATAAGTATAAACTGCCCACCAAAGTTCTTAGAACACCTGTGTTAGTGAGTTCACCAGGAGCAGAGTATATGGCAAGCCAAGGATGTTTTCAGATGCCATTGGCCATAGGTAGGCATGTTTTCCCCTCAGACTTAATAATCTTGGAGTTGCAAGGTTTGGATGTGATTTTGGGTATGGATTGGCTGTCGATGTACGGAGGAAACATCGATTGCGCCAGTAAGACGATTTTACTTACCACCCCAGAAGGAAGAAGGGTTAAGTATGTATCCCGGCATGTGCCGAAGAGGACTCAGGTGAATTCCTTATCAGGAGTTGTACAGGAGGAAGTACCAGTGGTGAAGGATTTCCCTGACGTATTTCCAGAGGAGTTGCCAGGCATGCCACCGGACAGAGACATTGAGTTTTTTATTAAGCTTTTGCCAGGCACAGGGCCAATATCTAAGAGACCGTACAGGATGTTGGCAAAAGATTTGGAGGAGATTAAGAAGCAGATTAAGGAGTTACTGGATAAAGGCTATATTCGCCCAAGTTCTTCACCTTGGGGATCGCCAGTACTTCTAGTGGAGAAGAAGGATGGATCTTTAAGGATGGTTGTTGATTATCGAGGACTGAATGAAGTGACCATCAAAAACAAGTACCCACTGCCGATGATCAATGATCTGTTTGACCGCTTACAAGGAGCTAAGGTATTTTCCAAGATCGATCTGCGATCAGGATACCATCAGTTGAAGATTCGAGAGCAGGATATACCTAAGACAGCTTTTACCACCAGGTATGGGCTATACGAGTATACCGTTATGTCATTTGGTCTGACTAACGCACCTGCCTATTTCATGAACCTGATGAACAAAGTGTTTATGGAGTTTTTGGATAAGTTCGTCGTAGTGTTCATTGATGACATTTTGGTCTACTCAAAGAACGAAGAGGAGCATAAGGAGCATTTGCGTTTGGTACTTGAGAAGCTCAGAGAACATCAGCTATACGCCAAGTTCAGCAAACGTGAGTTTTGGTTGAAGGAAGTTGGATTCCTCGGACATGTTATATCCGGAGAAGGAATAGCAGTAGACCCCACCAAAGTTGACACTGTAACAAACTGGGAATCACCCACATCAGTTGGAGAGATCCGGAGTTTTCTTGGACTCGTAGGATAGTACCGAAGATTCATTGAGAATTTCTCGAGGATTGCAAAGCCCATGACGGGGCTGTTGAAGAAGGACACCAAGTTCAATTGGACTGAGGAATGTGAAGCTAGTTTCCAGGAGTTGAAGAAACGTTTGGTTACATCACCAGTGTTGATTCTGCCAGATCAGCGCAAGGATTATGAAGTATACTGCGATGCTTCTCGTCGAGGACTTAGAGCAGTGCTTATGCAGGAAGGAAGAGTTGTTTCATATGCCTCATGACAGCTTAAGCCCCATGAGTTGAATTATGCTACGCATGATTTGGAGTTAGCAGCCGTAGTACATGCATTGAAGACATGGAGACATTTTCTCATCGAAAACCACTGTGAGGTGTACACGGATCACAAGAGTTTGAAATACATCTTCACGCAGAAGGAGTTGAATCTCAGGCAAAGGAGATGGTTGGAGCTCATAAAGGATTATGATATGAGATTGCATTGTCACCCCGGAAAGGCTAACGTAGTAGCAGATGCGTTGAGCCGCAAGAGCCATGTCAACACACTCATGACCGGAGAGTTACCAAAGGAATTAGCCGAGGATCTTCGCGAGCTATGTTTGGAGATAGTTCCGAGAGGCTATGTTGCCGCATTAGAAATACAGTCTACTTTGATGGATAAGATCATAGAAGCCCAGAAGACTGACAAGGAGATTCCCGAAATAAAGGAAAGGATGCGCAAAGGAAAAGCCAAGGGATTTCGTGAGGACGAGCATGATACCTTATGGTTTGAGGACCGCGTTTATGTGCCTAATGATCAGGAGATCAGGAAGTTGATTCTGCAAGAGGCCCATGATTCGCCGTATTTGATTCACCCAGGAAATACCAAGATGTATTTGGAATTGAAGGATACTTTCTGGTGGACCGGAATGAAGAAGGATATTGCGGAGTACGTAGCAGTTTGTGATGTATGTCAGAGAGTGAAGGCAGAGCATCAGAAACCAGCAGGATTGCTATAGCCATTGCCGATACCCGAATGCAAGTGGGATAAGTTAGGCATGGATTTTATCACAGGATTTCCCAGGACTCGTTCAGGCTATGACTCAATATGGGTTGTAGTCGATCGTTTGACGAAAGTAGCTCATTTCATCCCAGTGAAGACCACTTACACCAGTGCTAAGTTGGCAAAGATATACATGACCAGGATCGTATGTCTGCATGGAGTTCCGAGGAGCATTGTATCAGATAGAGGAACCCAGTTTACCTCAAAGTTCTGGCATCAGTTACATGAAACTTTGGGTACCAGGCTAGAGTTCAGTACAGCCTTTCATCCACAGACAGATGGACATACCGAAAGAGTGAATCAGATTTTGGAGGACATGTTGAGAGCTTGTGCGCTAGATTATGGATCTAGTTGGGACGACAATTTACCATATGCAGAATTTTCTTACAACAACAGCTATCAATCCAGTCTAAAGATGGCCCCTTTCGAAGCTTTGTATGGAAGGAGGTGTAGAACACCATTGTTATGGGATGAAGTTGGAGACCGTTAGTTGTTTGGACCAGATTTGATTAAGGAATCTGAACAGAAGGTGAAGTTGATTCGTGATAGGCTCAAGGTAGCCCAATCCAGGCAGAAGAGCTATGCGGATTCTAAACGCAAGGAGACTGTTTACGAAGTCGGAGACAGAGTTTATCTTCATGTATCCCCACTTCGAGGAGTTAAGCGCTTTGGAGTTAAGGGAAAGTTAGCGCCACGATTTGTAGGACCATACAAAGTTTTGGAGCGTATGGGAGAAGTTGCTTACAAGTTGGAATTACCCGAAGGATTGCCAGGAGTTCACGATGTGTTCCACGTTTCCCAGTTGAAGAAGTGCCACCCAGAGATGGCTGATATACCATTGAGAGATACCGTGCCGCTGGAAGTGATTCAGTTGGATAGTGATTTGACCTACGAGGAGAAACCAGTTAAGATTCTCGAATATGCCAGCCGAGTCACCCGTAGCAAGGTTATCAAGTTTTGCAAAGTTCAGTGGAGCCACCATACCGAGGATGAAGCCACCTGGGAGCGAGAGGAAGATCTACGGAAGGACCACCCTCACCTATTTTCTAGCCAACCCGAATCTCGAGGGCGAAATTCATCTTAAGGGGGGGTAGGTTTGTAACATCCCAAATTTTCAATTTGGAATGTTATACATTAGAGCATCATTACATATCATATTTTATTTGCATTTTGATTTTGATCCTAGAAATTCTACGCAACTCAAGGACCCACGGACAGAGTTCGCGATTTCGTTATTTTCATATTTGGGTTTCCACAAATTTTGAAAAGAGGATCATTTGATTTTATTTATTTTATCTTCAATTATTTCATTTATAAAAATACTAAGAGGGGGAATAAAATGACTTTACCAAAATAAGAAATATTGAGGATTTAATAAAAAATCAAATATTATTTTATTTGGAAGTTTTCGCTATTTTATTTGAATTTAGGAAAAAATTGCACATTTTTCAAAACTGCATTTTAGGGCCAAGAAAATGTTCATCTCGTTCCAAATATTTTATTTAGACGATGAAAATTTGTTTTGGCATTCTTAGATTTTTATTTTACTTCCTAGAATTTTTCTTAGTTTCGGCGAAATTGTTAAAAAAATCGCGCGCCCGACTGGGCCGAGGCCCAGCCGAGCCGGACTCCGCCTCCGCCGCCGCCTTGCCCCCTCCCCCAAGCCACCACACCCCCCTCTTTAAATAGCCGCCGCCGCCCCCTCACCCCGCCACCCGACCCGCCCCGCCTCCCGCAGCCGCAGCCGCCGCCGTCTTGCCGCCGCCGCCGCCCGGAGCCCCGCAGCCCCACCGGACCCCGCCGGACTTCGCCGGAGCCTGACGAGGTAGCCGCCCGCCGTCCCCGCCGTTTTTTTAAAGCCGTTCGGGTTTTTTAGAAAACCTAGATCCGGTTTTTTTAGAAACCCCTAGTTTTCGTTTTTTTAGATTAGATCGGTTTTTTCGGTTTAGTTTTTTTTAGCGGACGTTCGTCCGTACGTTCGTTTTAACGAACGAGTTCGCCGTTTAGTCGCTGTTAATGAACGTTCATTCGTTAGCCTGTTCGTCCATTTTCTTTTTCTCGGATTTTCCGTGATTATTTCTGATCGCGATTTTCGATCTGTTTTTCGTTTTCGTTTTTTTTTTCGCTCGTTTGTCGGAATCAGGCGATTCAAGCGCCTAGAGTTTCGTCTCGAAACCCTCTTTCCGTTTAACCAACTCAAACAAGTTTTTGCTACTGTAAACTTTGACTTAGGTCCAGATTAGTAAACGAAGCTTGTTTCTTTCGCCGTTTGAGTTTCATTGCTTCGTTTGATTTGATTCTTTTTGCAAACCGGAGTTCTTAAGTTGAACTTTCTGGTTAGATCTCTTATTCGAGTTTTACCTGTGCATTAGATGAGTACTTATTGTATGCTTGTTTGTTTGCGATAGAGTACCCGGAGTGCGCCGCTTGCTACTTCGAATCCCTAGGTTTCACGGATCATCAGCAAGGCAAGTAACACTTTGATCATACTTTTCATACCCAGTTTTATTGCATTAGATCAATCCTCAAACACTGCATGATTAGGATCTGATTAAATTGTGGGTTTTGGGAAGTAGATGAGGTAGTACCTATTACCTGTTTTGTATTCAAACCCTTGGGAGTTACTTCTACGTTTGCTTATATTGCTATGCTATGCTAGTAGACGTGGATTGGGTTTGAGTATATCCATGCAAGATGTGAGTTTGTTAATTAATGGTTCAACTTAAGGGGGCAACTTAAATACACATCTGGGTGGATTGAGGCACATGGGTATTCCAGCGATTGCCTGTTTTTTTTTATGGACCGCCACCCAGGCTCAAAGGGATCATAAGATTATTCATGCTAGAAACTTCCGTGTGCAGCCGCAAGCTATTATGGGCTCTAGCATAGTTGATTAAGTTGTGTGAACTCTTACAGTGGTAGACTAGCAGATGTAGGGGAAGTAGGTGTAACTGTCTACCCGATTGTAAGGTGCTAACTCTTCTGAAAGACTATGTCTCGGTCATCCGTTTCTCAAACACCATGCAGTGCGAGAATCCCAACGGAGGAGATCGAGTCTTGCGGGGAAAAGTGCGCAAACCTCTGCAGAGTGTACAATCTAATCATGGTTAGCCGTGTCCCCGGTTATGGACAACTTGAGTATCTAGTACTTGGATTTTCATGTGAATCTCATCATGTTACTTTAATTAATTTTGTTGGGATTAATGTTGAAACTTAATTGGGATTGAGATGGTGTCACCCATTCTCAATGTTTAACAACCACCATGATAGTTAAATAAAATTTATTCCTTTGCAGTAGGGAAAAATTGGCTTTTCGCAAAACTGTAACCATAGAGCTTTCCACCAGCCAAATATGCATGTAGTATAGCATTATTCTGTTCATTACTCTCTATGTGTTACATTGCCAGCATATTCCATGTGCTGACCCGTTTTCGGGCTGCAACGTTTCATGTTGCAGACTTTTCAGACGACGAGTAAGGTGCCTTAGGTCGTGGTCTTGTACTCAGTGATGCCGTTGGAGTTGATGGACTCGCTTATCTTCCAAGTCTTCCACTGTTATCGTTATTAGATGGCCTTAAGCCATATTTATTGTAATAAGTTCTCTTTTGAGACATTCGATGTAATAAGTGTGTGATTGCTACTCTGTTATAAATCCTTCGAGTACTATGCGTGTCAGCATTACTGATCCAGGGATGACACTGATGCATAGAGACTTGACCGTCTGAGGTCTGGTCGCTACACAAAAAGATAGGTCTAATCATTTCAGCAAAGCGCTCAAAATCCTCATCATCCTTTTTCTTGGATGGTTTGGGAGGAAAAGGCATGGGTTTCTGAACCCATGGTTCTCTTTCTTTACCGTGTTTCCTAGCAACAAAGTCTCTCTTATCATAACGTTGATTCTTTGATTGTGGGTTATCAAGATCAACAGCAGGTTCAATTCTACATCATTATCATTACTAGGTTGAGCATCATCATGAACATTATCATTAACATTTTCACTAGGTTCATGTTCATTTCTAGATTGTGTTTCAGCATCAGAAATAGAAATATCATTTGGATTCTCAGGTGGTTCAGCAATAGGTTCACTAGAAGCATGCAATGTCCTATCATTTTTCTTTTTCTTCCTTTTAGAAGGACTAGGTGCATCAATATTATTTCTTTGAGAATATTGCTAGATTCTCTTAGGGTGGCCTTCAGGATACAAAGGTTCCTGAGTCATTTTACCCGTTCTAGTAGCCACTCTAACATCATAGTCATTATTCTTATTATTCATTTCATTGAGCAAATCATTTTGAGCTTTAAGTACTTGTTCTACTTGAGTGGTAACCATAGAAGCATGTTTACTAATGAGTTTAAGTTCACCTTTAACTCTGGACATATAATCACCCAAGTGTTCAAGCGTATCGGAATTATATTTCAATTGTCTAACAATATAAGCATTGAAGTTTTCTTGTTTAACCATAAAGTTATCGAACTCATCCAAACATTGGCTAGCAAACTTAGTAGGAGGGATTTCAGCTTTATCATATCTATAGAGAGAGTTTACCTTTACTACCTGTGTCGGGTTATCAAGACCATGTGTTTCTTCAATAGGTGATGGATTAAGATCATATGTTTCTTCAATAGGCGGTAAATTAAGACCATGTATTTCTTCAATAGGGGGTAAATTCTTAACATCTTCAGCTTTAATACCTTTTTCTTTCATAGATTTCTTTGCCTCTTGCATATCTTCAGGACTGAGAAATAGAACACCCCTCTTCTTCGGAGTTGGTTTAGGAGTTGGCTCAGGAGTTGGCTCAGGAAGTGTCCAATTATTTTCATTTGTCAACATATTATTCAATAGAATTTTAGCTTCATCCTGTGTTCTTTCCCTGAAAACAGAACCAGCACAACTATCTAGGTAATCTCTGGAAGCATCGGTTAGTCCATTATAAAAGATATCAAGTATTTCATTTTTCTTCAGAGGATGATCAGGAAAACCATTAAGTAATTGGAGAAGCCTCCCCCAAGCTTGTGGGAGACTCTCTTCTTCAATTTGCACAAAATTATATATATCCCTTAAAGTAGCTTGTTTCTTATTAACAGGGAAATATTTAGCAGAGAAGTAATAAATCATATCCTAGGGACTACGCACACAACCAGGATCAAGAGAATTAAACCATATCTTAGCATCACCCTTTAAGGAGAACGGAAATATTTTAAGGATATAAAAGTAGCGAATTCTCTCATCATTAGTGAACAGGGTGGCTATATCATTTAATTTAGTAAGATGTGCCACAACAGTTTCAGATTCATAGCCATAAAAAGGATCAGATTCAACCAAAGTAATTATATCAGGATCAATAGAGAGTTCATAATCCTTATCAGTAACAAAGATAGGTGAAGTAGCATAAGCAGGATCATATTTCATTCTAGCATTCAGAGTTTTTGTTTAAGCTTAGCTAATAATTTCTTAAGATCACTTCTATCATTGCAAGCAAGAAAGTCTCTTTTAGTTTCTTCATCCATAACATAGCCCTCAGGCACATCAGGCAATTCATATTTATTAGGGGGAGAGTCTTCATCATCACTATCATCAATATTATCAGTTTCAATAATTTCATTCTCGCTAGCCCTAGCAAGTTGTTCATCAAGAAATTCACCAAGTGGCACAGTAGTATCAAGCATAGAAGTAGTTTCATCATAAGTATCATGCATAGCAGAAGTGGCATCATCAATAACATGCGACATATCAGAATTAATAGCAGAAGCAGGTTTAGGTGTCGCAAGCTTACTCAAAACAGAAGGTGAATTAAGTGCAGAGCTAGATGGCAGTTCCTTACCTCCCCTCGTAGTTGAGGGATAAATTTTTGTTTTCTCGTCTTTCAAGTTCCTCATAGTGACCAGCAGATATAAATCCCAAGTGACTCAAAGAATAGAGCTATGCTCCCCGGCAACGGTGCCAGAAAATAGTCTTGATAACCCACAAGTATAGGGGATCGCAACAGTTTTCGAGGGTAGAGTATTCAACCCAAATTTATTGATTCGACACAAGGGGAGACAAAGAATATTCTCAAGTATTATCAATTGAGTTGTCAATTCAACCACACCTGGATAACTTAGTATCTGCAGCAAAATATTTAGTAGCAAAGTAGTATGGAAGTAACGGTAACGGTAGCAAAAGTAATATTTTTGGGTTTTGTAGTGATTGTAACAGTAGCAACGGAAAATTAAATAAGCGAAGAACAATATGTGAAAAGCTCGTAGGTATTGGATTGGTGATGGAGAATTATGCCGGATGCGGTTCATCATGTAACAGTCATAACATAGGGTGACACAGAACTAGCTCCAATTCATCAATGTAATGTAGGCATGTATTCCGAATATAGTCATACGTGCTTATGGAAAATAACTTGCATGACATCTTTTGTCCTACCCTCCCGTGGCAGCGGGGTCCTAATGGAAACTAAGGGATATTAAGGCCTCCTTTTAATAGAGTACCGGACCAAAGCATTAACACATAGTGAATACATGAATTCCTCAAACTACGGTCATCACCGGGAGTGGTCCCGATTATTGTCACTTCGGGGTTGCCGGATCATGACACATAGTAGGTGACTATAGACTTGTAAGATAGGATCAAGAACTCACATATATTCATGAAAACATAATAGGTTCGGATCTGAAATCATGGCACTCGGGCCCTAGTGACAAGCATTAATCATAGCAAAGTCATAGCAACATCAATCTCAGAACATAGTGGATACTAGGGATCAAACCCTAACAAAACTAACTCGATTATATGATAAATATCATCCAACCCATCACCGTCCAGCAAGCCTACGATGGAATTACTCACGCACGGCGGTGGGCATCATGAAATTGGTGATGGAGGATGGTTGATGATGACGATGGCGACGGATTCCCCTCTCCGGAGCCCCGAACGGACTCCAGATCAGCCCTCCCGAGAGAGTTTAGGGCTTGGCGGCGGCTCCGTATCGTAAAATGCGATGAATCTTTCTCTCTGATTTTTTTCTCCCCGAACACGAATATATGGAGTTGGAGTTGAGGTCGGTGGAGCTCCAGGGGGCCCACGAGACAGGGGGCGCGCCCAGGGGGGCAGGCGCGCCTCCCACCCTCGTGGACAGGTGGTGGGCCCCCTGGCCTTGATTCTTCTTCCAGTATTTTTAATATTTTCCAAAAATAAGTTCCGTGGAGTTTCAGGTCATTCCAAGAACTTTTATTTCTGCACATAAATAACACCATGGCAATTCTACTGAAAACAGCGTCAGTCCGGGTTAGTTCCATTCAAATCATGCAAATTAGAGTCCAAAACAAGGGCAAAAGTGTTTGGAAAAGTAGATACGACATAGACGTATCAGTCTTGTGTCGTCCGCCTCGTGAGGCTTGGACCCTCACAACTCACTCAACTTGTAGCTTGGTGTCGTTCTGAATGATTCCATATCCGTTACGTAGATTCAACTGGATGCTCTTGCTTGATCCCTAAATTATGCCCTACTCCTATCAAATTATTAGCAACTATGTACTCGATTCATGGAATCTGTCGAGAAATGTATGCATCTTTTCCTTGCGTATTTATACTAGGGGCATCATTTTAAACTTAGTATTCATTTCGTGATACACTACACATTACCATTCATTCTGTGCTAGCAAAATATTTGTTTATATAGCTTGCTACCATCTAATTTAAGATTGAATTTCCTCAATGTAAATTCTCAAATATGCGGGCAGCATGGACCTCAAGATAGGTAAGCAAGAGAAGGACCAGTTCCTAATCATTATGTTTGTTCTTCTTGGATTGTCGTTGTTACTTGCAGTTTGCCTCTGCTGCCATGTGGTAATGTGCAACCATCAAGGGCTTGCCATGTTGACCCTCAAGAAGTAGTAGGTTGACGACAGGCAAGGCGTCCAGGAAGCCAGAGCACAGGAGAGCAATGCCGCTCAAAGGGTGAGGTTGCCAAATGGTGCGGTGACACTAGCTCGGTGGCCAAGCAGACTATATTCTGGACTATTTACAAATCATGGACTAAAATTGCCATGAATTATTCGACTTCTTTCTGGACACACATATTTCTTTTATACTCAAGTCTGATATTTCTTGTATTTATTCTATAGTTAAGTATAGTAGTTTCAGATTCTTTTACAAGTGCTTCATGATTTTACCCTGTGTGCAGAAATCTTCTAAGTTGCCGCTGAAGGAAGAAGACATGGGGTCGGAAAAATGTTAAGATTGACTTGATGTGTGGTAAGGAAAAGCCAGTCGAAAAGTTTTTGATGCTTGAACATTCATGACTCAGTTATTCTTTTAGGTACACATAATCTTCCAAGTTATAATCAATTCCTTTTATGCGTGCATAATGACCATTCCTCGGCATCAAGTTCTTCTGGTTAGCAATTAATACTCCCTTCCCATATGGATTTGCATGATGGTTGTTCATTTTTTGGGATAGCTTACCAGGCTTATGCCTTGAAAACTGAGCTACCTCCATGATTATGCTTCTGGTCTCAGTAGAATTGTTGTTTCGCCAAAATTCAGATGCGAAAAGGAGTTCCTGATACTAGATGAACATACCAGCCTACTTGCCTACAACCAAGGTGGGATTATCAGCGGCGACACCACAGTCAGAGCCGGCGACTGAAGAAAGCCTGTAGATAGCTACCATCAATGTCTTTCTTTTAGCCAAGATCTTGCACGTGATCGGCGTTTTCGAAGCCTTATCAGCAGTTGAGAATATAAGGCGAGAAGACGCAGGTGCACGATACATTGGATACTACAAATTAGACACGTTTCTACAAATGGACATGCAGAATATCTATACCACAGTTGAAGCAAAGCACCCTATATCCATGAAAATAAATAGTATACGGATTCCGACGTCAAGGAAGAAAATGAGACAATAACATTTGATGAATATTCAAGTTCTTGGTAGAAAGTAGGAGTGCTTATGAGGGGTGCTGCTATAAGGGGATGGCGGTAATCAGAAGAAATTTGCAATTTGGTGAAATAACTACCTCATAGAAGAGTTAATTGGTTTCGATGTAGGAAAAATCTGCAGGCTGGTTAAGCTTAGATGTATAAATAGTAGCACTTCGCTTTGTGTAAAAAAAAAGTTCTTGCTAAGGTTATTCAATGGGCTAAGTTTTCTAAACAGTGTTGACTTGATATTACAGTACTAAAATCTCGAGAATACTTGATGGACCAAGGCAAGTAGTGTTTGTAATGACTTGGTTTATGATAGTCATTGCCATCAAATATTTTAAACTTGCAGATATTCCCGTTCAAATCAACCGAACTATCCTGCTTACAATGCTTCACACAAATAGATAAAAAAGTTATAAGTTTTCTTATCAGAAACAGACACCACCATATGTGTGGAGTGTGTTGTATTGCTCCACAAATATTTTTCCATGACTCCTGAAAACTTTTAAGGATAGAGTGAATTGCCCACAACAATTTCCATGAAATTACTTCTATTGTGGTGGCAAGTATAATACTTAGTCCTAAAAAATATTATTTTGTGTATAATCGAACACTTAAATAACTGATTGAGGGGATTTGAGAGGATGGAGAAGATGGGGGCACAATAGGGAAATGGATGGAGAGAGAGAAAGAAGAGAGTGGAGATGAGAGACAGGGTGAGAAAGAGGGTCTTTACATAAAAAAAGGTCGACAATGATGGGTAAGCATGATTAGTACGAGGGTAAAGTATATATCATACAACCATTGTCATATACAAGGAGCCCGTAGCAACGCACGGCCATTATACAAGTTTCCCTCAGTTTATGAGAACCAAGGTATCAATCTAGTAGGAGATTACATGCAAGTCACCTAGTACCTGCACAAACAATCAAGAACCTTGCAACCAATGCGATAAAGGGGTTGTCAATCCCTTCACGGTCACTCGCAAAAGTGAGATCTAATAAAGATAGTAAGATAAATATTTTTGGTATTTTTGTTGTATAGATTGGAAAGTAAAGATTGCAAAATAGTAAAACGAGATGTGATGTAAATAAAAGAGATGCAATATAATAAGAAAGAGACCCGGGGGCCATAGGTTTCACTAGTAGCTTCTCTCAAGATAGCATATATTACGGTGGGTGAACAAATTACTGCCGAGCAATTGATAGAAAAGCACATAGTTATGAGAATATCTAGGCAATGATCATGAATATAGGCATCACGTCCGTGTCAAGTAGACCGAAACGATTCTGCATCTACTACTATTACTCCACACATCGACCGCTATCCAGCATGCATCTAGAGTATTAAGTTCATAAGAACAGAGTAACGCATTAAGCAAGATGACATGATGTAGAGGGATAAACTCAAGAAATATGATATAAACCCCATCTTTTTTTCCTCGATGGCAACAATACAATACGTGCCTTGCTGCCCCTACTGTCACTGGGAAAGGACACCGCAAGATTGAACCCAAAGCTAAGCACTTCTCCCATTGCAAGAAAGATCAATCTAGTAGGCCAAACTAAACCGATAATTCGAAGAGACTTGCAAAGATATCAAATCATGCATATAAGAATTCAGAGAAGAACCAAATATTATTCATAGATAATCTTGATCATAAATCCACAATTCATCGGATCTCGGCAAACACACCGCAAAAAAGTATTAGATCGAATAGATCTCCAAGAACATCGAGGAGAACTTTGTATTGAGAACCAAAGAGAGAGAAGAAGCCATCTAGCTAATAACTATGGACCCGAAGGTCTGTGGTAAACTACTCACGCTTCATCGGAGAGGCTATGGTGTTGATCTAGAAACCCTCCGTGATCGATTCCCCCTCCGGCAGATCGCCAGAAAAGGCCCCAAGATGGGATCTCATGGGTACAGAAGGTTGCGGCGGTGGAAAAGTGGTTTCGTGGCTCCCCCTAATGTTTTTAGGGTATAAGAGTATATATAGGCGAAAGAAGTACGTCGGTGGAGCTCCATGGGGCCCACGATGGTGGGGGCGCGCCTACCCCCCTGGGCGCGCCCTCCTGCCTCGGGGCCACCTCGCGGAGTTCCAGACTTCAACTCCAAGTCTTCTAGATTGCGTTTGTTCCAAGAAAGATCATCGTGAAGGTTTCATTCCGTTTGGATTCCGTTTAGTATTCCTTTTCTGCAAAACACTGAAATAGGCAAAAAAAACAGAAACTGGCACTGGGCTTTCAGTTAATAGGTTAGTCCCAAAAATAATATAAAAAAGCATATTAAAGCCCATTAAACATCCAAAACAGATAATATAATAGCATAGAACAATCAAAAATTATAGATACGTTGGAGACGTATCAAGCATCCCCAAGCTTAGGTCCTGCTCGTCCTTGAGTAGGTAAATGATAACAATAGAATTTTTGATGTGAAATGCTACCTAACATAATTTTCAATGTAATTCTCTTTATTGTGGCATGAATGTTCAGATCCATAAGATTCAAAATAAAAGTTTAATATTGACATAAAAACGATAATACTTCAAGCATACTAATAAAGCAATCATGTCTTCTCAAAATAACATGGCCAAAGGAAGTTATCCCTACAAAATCATATAGTCTGGCTATGCTCTATCTTCATCACACAAAGTATTTAATCATGCACAACCCCAATGACAAGCCAAGCAATTGTTTCATACTTTTGATGTTCTCAAACTTTTTCAATCTTCACGCAATACATGAGCATGAGCCATGGACATAGCACTATAGGTGGAATAGAATGGTGGTTGTGAAGAAGACAAAAAGGAGAAGATAGTCTCACATCAACTAGGCGTACCAACGGGCTATGGAGGTGCCCATCAATAGATATCATAGTCTCCATCATCCTTTCCTCACTAGGACAATGCTCTAATAATGATGATCATCACACTTTTATTTACTTACAACTCAAGAATTAACACTCAATACTTAGAACAAAATATGACTCTATGTGAATGCCTCCGGAGGTGTACTGGGATGTGCAATGAATCAAGAGTGACATGTATGAAAATCATGAACGGTGGCTTTGCCACAAATACGATGTCAACTACATGATCATGCAAAGCAATATGACAATGATGGAGCGTGTCATAATAAACGGAATGGTGGAAAGTTGCATGGCAATATATCTCGGAATGGCTATGGAAATGCCATAATAGGTAGGTATGGTGGCTGTTTTGAGGAAGGTTGGTGTATGATACCGGCGAAAGGTGCGCGGTATTAGAGAGGCTAGCAATGGTGGAAGGGTGAGAGTGTGTATAATCCATGGACTCAACATTAGTCATAAAGAACTCACATACTTATTGCAAAAATTTAATAGTTATCGAAATGAATTACTACGCGCATGCTCCTAAGGGGATAGATTGGTAGGAAAAGACCATCGCTCGTCCCCGACCGCCACTCGTAAGGAAGACAATCAATAAATAAATCATGCTCCGACTTCATCACATAACGGTTCACCATATGTGCATGCTACGGGAATCACAAACTTCAACACAAGTATCTCTAAAATTCACAACTACTCAACTACTCTAATATCACCATCTTCATATCTCAAAACAATCATAAGGAATCAAACTTCTCATAGTATTCAATGCACTTTATATGATAGTTTTTATTATACCCATCCTGGATGCTCATCATATTAGGACTAATTTTACAGCCAAAGAAAATTACCATGCTGTTCTGAAAGAATCTCAAAATAATATAAGTGAAGCATGAGATATCAATAGTTTCTATAAAATAAAACCACCACCGTGCTCTAAAAAGATAAGTGAAGCACTAGAGCAAAATTATCTAGCTCAAAAGATATAAGTGAAGCACATAGAGTATTCTAATAAATTCCGATTCATGCGTGTCTCTCCAAAAGGTGTGTACAGAAAGGATGATTGTGGTAAACTAAAAAGTAAAGACTCAAATTATACAAGACACTCCAAGCAAAACACATATCATGTGGTGAATAAAAATATAGCCTCAAGTAAAGTTTCCGATAGACAAAGACGAAAGAGGGGATGCCTTCCGGGGCATCCCCAAGCTTAGGTTTTTGGTTGTCCTTGAATTTTATCTTGGGTGCCTTGGTCATCCCCAAGCTTAGGCTCTTGCCACTACTTATTCCAAAATCCATCAAATCTTTACCCAAAACTTGAAAACTTCACAACACAAAACTTAAACAGAAAATCTCATGAGCTCTGCTAGTACAAGAAAATAAACCACCACTTTAAGGTACTGTAATTAACTCATTGTTTATTTATATTTGTGTTAAACCTAATATATTCCAACTTCTCTATGGTTCATACCCCCCTATACTACTCATAGATTCATCAAAATAAGCAAACAACACACGAAAAACAGAATCTGTCAAAACAGAATAGTTTCTAGCAATCTGTATCAAACAAATACTTCTGGAACTCCAAAAATTCTGAAATAAATTGGTGGATGTGAGGAATTTGTCTATTAATCATCTTCAAAAATAATCAACCTAAAATCACTCTCCAGTAAAACATGGCGTCTAATCTCGTGAGCGGAAAAGTTTCTGTTTTGTACAGCAAGATTGCAAAGACTTCACCCATGTCTTCCCAAAGGTTCTACTTGGCACAAACACTAATTAAAACATAAAACCACATCTAAACAGAGGCTAGATGGATTATTTATTACTAAACAGGAACAAAAAGCAAATAAAAAATAAAATTGGGTTGTCTCCCAACAAGCGCTATCGTTTAACGCCCCTAGCTAGGCATAAAAACAAGAATAGATCTAGGTATTGCCATCTTCGGTATGCAATTATTCAATTGAACAGACATGACCCTTAGGAGGTTCTTTGTTTTTGTTAATTATCAAACTCCTAGGCAAGAAATCGAGAAATTCATTTGTAGTAAAAGGTTCCTTAATGATATCAAAAAAGTTGGGGTGAACACTTACCGATTTGAGGTCTTCATTTTCCTTACTAGAAGATTCACCCTTATTTCTAGGAACATAGATAAACTTGGCAACTTTGGTAGGAGGAGGATTTGAGGTATTTTTAACGGCAGAAAAAGTGGATCCCAAGTTGGTAATAATGTCTTCGAGTTTATCAATTCTAGTGGAATCTTGGTCTATCTTCTCATTAACTATGGGTTCCGTTTCCCTAAGATTTTTCAGAGTAACTCCTACCTTAGATCCATATTGGGTAATGTGGTTGTGGATCTTTTAATCCAAATTTTCAATTAACTCTATAGTGGCAATTTTATTTTCAATAATATCAAGCTTTTGCATCACATGTTCCCAAGTTAAAATAGTTCCATTGACCAAAAGAGGTGGTGGGCCTAACAAGTCTATCATAGCATTATAAGAATCAAAAGTATGGCTTCCCAAGAAATTCCCTCCGGTAATGGTGTCCAGAACATATCTATTCCAAGGAGTGATGCCTACGTAAAAATTGCGAAGAAGAACGGAAGTAGATTGCTTTCTGGTAGATCTATTTTGAGCATTGCAAATTCTATACCAAGCATCTTTTAGATTTTCTCCCTCCCTTTGTTTAAAATTGAGAGCTTCATTACCGGGAGTGTTAACAATGATAGGGGGACTAGCCATGACGGCGAAACAAACGATCTAACACACGGACACACAACAGGCAAGCGAAAAGAGGAGAACGGAAAAGGGGCGAAGAAAAGGCAAAGGTTTTTGAAAATCGTTTTAGAAGTGGGGGAGAGGAAAACGAGAGGCGAATGGAAAATAATGTAATGCGAGGGAGAAGAGTTTATGATGGGTACTTGGTATGTCTTGACTTGAGCGTAGATCTCCTCGGCAACGGCGCCAGAAATCCTTCTTCCTACCTCTTGAGCATGCGTTGGTTTTCCCTCGAAGAGGAAAGGGTGATGCAGCAAAGTAGCGTAAGTATTTCCCTCAGTTTATGAGAACCAAGGTATCAATCCAGTAGGAGATTACACACAAGTCACCTAGTACCTGCACAAGCAATCAATAACCTTGCAACCAATGCGATAAAGGGGTTGTCAATCCCTTCACGGTTACTCGCAAAACTAAGATCTAATAAAGATAGTAAGATAAATATGTTTGGTATTTTTGTTGTATACATTGGAAAGTAAAGATTGCAAAATAGTAAAACAAGATGTGATGTAAATAAAAGAGATGCAATATAATAAGAAAGAGACCCGGGGGCCATAGGTTTCACTCGTAGCTTCTCTCAAGATAGCATATATTACGGTGGGTGAACAAATTACTGCCGAGAAATTGATAGAAAAGTGCATAGTTATGAGAATATCTAGGCAATGATCATGAATATAGGCATCACGTCCGTGTCAAGTAGACCGAAACGATTCTGCATCTACTACTATTACTCCACACATCGACCGCTATCCAGCATGCATCTAGAGTATTAAGTTCATAAGAACAGAGTAACGCATTAAGCAAGATGAAATGATGTAGAGGGATAAACTCAAGAAATATGATATAAACCCCTTTTTTTTCCTCGATGGCAACAATACAATACGTGCCTTGCTGCCCCTACTGTCACTGGGAAAGGACACCGCAAGATTGAACCCAAAGCTAAGCACTTCTCCCATTGCAAGAAAGATCAATCTAGTAGGCCAAACTAAACCGATAATTCGAAGAGACTTGCAAAGATATCAAATCATGCATATAAGAATTCAGAGAAGAACCAAATATTATTCATAGATAATCTTGATCATAAATCCACAATTCATCGGATCTCGGCAAACACACCGCAAAAAAGTATTAGATCGAATAGATCTCCAAGAACATCGAGGAGAACTTTGTATTGAGAACCAAAGAGAGAGAAGAAGCCATCTAGCTAATAACTGTGGACCCGAAGGGCTGTGGTAAACTACTCACGCTTCATCGGAGAGGCTATGGTGTTGATGTAGAAGCCCTCCGTGATCGATTCCCCCTCCGGCAGATCGCCGAAAAAGGCCCCAAGATGGGATCTCACGGGTACAGAAGGTTGCGGCGGTGGAAAAGTGGTTCCGTGGCTCCCCTGGTGTTTTTAGGGTATAAGAGTATATATAGGCGACAGAAGTATGTCGGTGGAGCTCCGTGGGGACCACGAGGGTGGGGGCGCGCCCTCCTGGCTCGTGGCCGCCTCGCGGAGTTCTAGACTTCAACTCCAAGTCTTCTGGATTGCGTTTGTTCCAAGAAAGATCATCGCGAAAGTTTCATTCCGTTTGGTATTCCTTTTCTGCAAAACACTGAAATAGGCAAAAAAACAGAAACTGGCACTGGGCCTTCGGTTAATAGGTTAGTCCCAAAAATAATATAAAAGAGCATATTAAAGCCCATTAAACATCCAAAATAGATAATATAATAGCATGGAACAATCAAAAATTATAGATACGTTGCAGACGTATCACTGAGCGTCCCAAATCCGCCTCAAACGCTTGGGAGAGCTGCCCGGTCACTGATCGATCATGAAAATTTGATCTAGACAGGTGCCTCAAATGCCTAGGCTGACTGGCACCTCTCATATCCAACCCAAATATGGGGCGGCACAGTGGATCTCGGTCCTTGCCGACAGGGAGGTCTCCTGCTCCGTTTTTAGGTGTTTTCTTGTGTTCGTTTAGGGTTTGTGTTCTGCCCAGGAAGACGAGACGACGATGGGGGCTTCCTGAACATGGACTAAGTTTCTCCCCGCCTAGCCACCATTTTGACGGTGCGTCTAGTGCCATCAGAGGGCATGTGGAGATGTGTTTCCGATAGATCCATTTGGATCAAGTCTTCATTCGTCTTTGTTCGTGTTCCTACAGATTAGATCCTTCCGATCTTCGCTTCTCTTCATCAGCGGTGGTTGTTGTTCTGGTGCGCTGGTCCTATTGGGCCTTAACACGACGACGACTTCCCGACTGTCTACTACAACAAGGTTTGCCTAGCTCAGGTGAGGGAGGGTGATAAAAACAGAATTTTTGATGTGGAATGCTTCTTAGCATAATTCTCAATGTAAATCTTTTTATTGTGGCATGAATATTTAGATCCGAAAGATTCAAGATAAAAGTTTGATGTTGACATAAAAACAATAATACTTCAAGCATGCTAACCAAGCAATTATGTCTTATCAAAATAACATAGCCAAAGAAAGTTATCCCTACAAAATCATATAGTCTGGCTATGCTCCATCTTCCCCACACAAAATATTCATATCATGTACAACCCCAGTTTTAGCCAAGCAATTGGTTCATACTTTTTAACGTGCTTCAACCTTTTCAACTTTTACGCAATACATGAGCGCAAGCCATGGATATAGCACTATGGTGGAATAAGGTATAATGATAGGGGTTATGTGGGAAGACAAAAAAGGAGAAAGTCTCACATCAACGAGGCTAATCAACTGGCTATGGAGATGCCCATCAATTGATGTCAATGTGAGTGAGTAGGGATTGCCATGCAACGGATGCACAAGAGCTATAAGTGTATGAAATCTCAACAAAAGAAACTAAGTGGGTGTGCATCCAACTTGCTTGCTCACGAAGACCTAGGGCAATTTGAGGAAGCCCATTATTGGAATATGCAAGCCAAGTTCTATAATGAAAGATTCCCACTAGTAAATGAAAGTGAAAACATATGAGACTCTCTATCATAAAGATCATGGTGCTACTTTGAAGCACAAGTGTGGTAAAAGGATAGTAGCATTGTCCCTTCTATCTTTTTCTCTCTCTTTTTTATTTGGGCCTTTTCTCTTTTTTTTTATTTAGTCCGGAGTCTCATCCTGACTTGTGGGGGAAACATAGTCTCCATCATCCTTTCCTCGCTTAGGACAATGCTCTAATAATGATGATCATCACACTTTTATTTACTTACAACTCATGAATTACAACTCAATACTTAGAACAAAGTATGACTCTATATGAATGCCTCCGGCGGTGTACCGGGATATGCAATGAATCAAGAGCGACATGTATGAAAGAATTATGAACGGTGGCTTTGCCACAAATACAATGTCAACTACATGATCATGCAAAGCAATATGACAATGATGGAGTATGTCATGATAAACGAAACGGTGGAAATTTGCATGGTAATGTATCTCGGAATGGCTATGGAAATGCCATGATAGGTAGGTATGGTGGCTGTTTTGAGGAAGATATAAGGAGGTTTATGTGTGATAGAGCATATCATATCATGGGGTTTGGACGCACCGGCGAAGTCTGCACCAACTCTCAAGGTGAGAAAGGGCAATGCGTGGTACCGAAGAGGCTAGAAAATTGCGGAAAGGTAAGTGTGCGTATAATCCATGGACTCACATTAGTCATAAAGAACTCATATACTTATTGCAAAAATTTATTAGCCCTCGAAGCAAAGTACTACTACGCATGCTCCTAGGGGAAGGGTTGGTAGGAGTTAACCATCGCGCGATCCCGACCGCCACACAAAGGAAGACAATCAACAAATACTTCATGCTCCGACTTCGTTACATAACGGTTCACCATACGTGCATGCTACGGGAATCACTAACTCCAACACAAGTATTTCTCAATTTCACAATTACTCAACTAGCACAACTATGATATTACCACCTTTATATCTCAAAACACTTATCAAGTATCTAACTTCTCATGATATTCAATGGACTCAATATGGGAGATTAATTTCACAATTAAAGCAAATTACCATGCTGTTTAAGACTCTCAAAATAATATAAGCGAAGCATGAGAGTTCATCTATTTCTTCAAAATAAAACTACCGTCGTGCTCTAAAAGGATATAAGTGAAGCACTAAATCAAATAACAAACTACTCCGAAAGATATAAGTGAAGATCAGTGAGTAGTCGAATAATTATGCAACTATGTGAAGACTCTCTAACATTTAAGAATTTCAGATCTTGATATTTTATTCAAACAATGAGCAAAACAAAACAAAATAAAATGACGCTCCAAGCAAAACACATGTCATGTGGTGAATAAAAATATAGCTCCAAGTAAAGTTACCGATGGATGAGGACGAAAGAGGGGATGCCTTCCGGGGCATCCCCAAGCTTTGGATTTTTTGTGTCCTTAGATTTACCTTGGGGTGCCTTGGGCATCCCCAAGCTTAGGCTCTTGCCACTCCTTATTCCATAGTCCATCGAATCCTTACCCAAAACTTGAAAACTTCACAACACAAAACTTAAGAGAAAATCTCGTGAGCTCCGTTAGCGAAAGAAAACAAAACACCACTTAGGTACTGTAATGAACTCATTCTTTATTTATTTTGGTGTTAAACCTACTGTATTCCAACTTCTCTATGGTTTAAAAACTCTTTTACTAGCCATAGATTCATCAAATAAGCAAACAACACACGAAAAACAGAATCTGTCAAAAACAGAACAGTCTGTAGTAATCTGTAACTAACGCAAACTTCTGGAACTCTAAAAATTCTGCCAAAATAGGACGACCTAAATGATTTATCTATTGATCTGCTGAAATTGGAATCAATATTATATCACGTTCTGGTAATTTTTAACAATTGTTTTCGTGAACAGAAAGTTTCTGGAATTTTCAGCAAGATCAAATAACTATTATCCAAGAAGATCCTATAGGTTTAACTTGGCACAAACACTAATTAAAACATGAAAACACATCCAACCAGAGGCTAGATGACTTATTTATTCCTAAACAGAACCAAAAAGCAAGAAACTAAAATAAAATTGGGTTGCCTCCCAACAAGCGCTAACGTTTAACGCCCCTAGCTAGGCATGATGATTTCAATGATGCTCACATAGAAGGTAGGAACTGAAACATAAAGAGAGCATCATGAAGAATATGACTAGCACATTTAAGTCTAACCCACTTCCTATGCATAGGGATTTTGTGAGCAAACAACTTATGGGAACAATAATCAACTAGCATAGGAAGGCAAAACAAGCACAACTTCAAAAGTTTAAGCACATAGAGAGGAAACTTGGTATTATTGCAATTCCTACATGCATATGTTCCTCCCTCATAATAATTTTCAGTACCATCATGAATGAATTAAACAATATAACCAGCACCTAAAACATTCTTTTCATGATCTACAAGCATAGAATTTTTATTACTCTCCACACAAGCAAAATTCTTCTCATGAATAATAGTGGGAGCAAACTCAACAAAATAATTATCATGTGATTGAAAATTAAGATCAAGATGACAAGTTTCATGGTTATCATTATTTTTTAAAGCATATGTGTCATCACAATAATAATCATAGATAGGAGGCATGATTTCATCGTAGTAAATTTGCTCATCAAAGCTTGGGGACAAAAAATATCATCTTCATCAAACATAGCTTCCCCAAGCTTGAGGCTTTGCATATCATTAGCATCATGGATATTCAAGGAATTCATACTAACAACATTGCAATCATGCTCATCATTCAAATATTTAGTGCCAAACATTCTAATGCATTCTTCTTCTAGTACTTGGGCACAATTTTCCTTTCCATCATACTCATGAAAGATATTAAAAAGATGAAGCGTATGAGGCAAACTCAATTCCATTTTTTTGTGTAGTTTTATTTTATAAACTAAACTAGTGCTAAAACAAGAAACAAAAAGATTCGATTGCAAGATCTAAAGATATGCCTTCAAGCACTCACCTCCCCGGCAACGGCGCCAGAAAAGAGCTTAGTTGACGGGGTGTGAGTGCCGCTTACCTAGCCTCCCCGGCAAAGGTGCCAGAAACTGCTTGATGTCTACTACGCAACCTTCTTCTTGTAGACGTTGTTGGGCCTCCAAGTGCAGAGGTTTGTAGGACAATGGCAAATTGCCCTCAAGTGGATGACCTAAGGTTTATCAATCCGTAGGAGGCGTAGGATGAAGATGGTCTCTCTCAAACAACCCTGCAACCAAATAACAAAGAGTCTCTTGTGTCCCCAACACACCCAATACAATGGTAAATTGTATAGGTGCACTAGTTCGGCGAAGAGATGGTGATACAAGTGCAATATGTATGGTAGATATAGGTTTTTGTAATCTGAAAATATAAAAACAGCAAGGTAACTAATGATAAAAGTGAGCGTAAACGATATTGCAATGCGTTGAAGCAAGGCCTAGGGTTCATACTTTCACTAGTGCAAGTTCTCTCAACAATAATAACATAATTGGATCATATAACTATCCCTCAACATTCAACAAAGAGTCACTCCAAAGTCACTAATAGCGGAGAACAAACGAAGAGATTATGGTAGGGTACGAAACCACCTCAAAGTTATTCTTTCCGATCAATCCATTGGGCTATTCCTATAAGTGTCACAAACAGCCCTAGAGTTCGTAGTAAAATAACACCTTAAGACACACATCAACCAAAACCCTAATGTCACCTAGATACTCCAATGTCACCTCAAGTATCCGTGGGTATGATTATACGATATGCATCACACAATCTCAGATTCATCTATTCAACCAACACAAAGTACTTCAAAGAGTGCCTCAAAGTTTCTACCGGAGAGTCAAGACGAAAACGTGTGCCAACCCCTATGCATAGGTTCATGGGCGGAACCCGCAAGTTGATCACCAAAACATACATCAAGTGAATCAATAGAATAACCCATTGCCACCACGGTTATCCCACGCAAGACATACATCAAGTGTTCTCAAATCATTAAAGACTCAATCCGATAAGATAACTTCAAAGGGAAAACTCAATCCATTACAAGAGAGTAGAGGGGGAGAAACATCATAAGATCCAACTATAATAGCAAAGCTCGCGATACATCAAGATCGTATCACCTCAAGAACACGAGAGAGAGAGATCAAACACATAGCTACTGGTACATACCGTCAGCCCCGAGGGTGAACTACTCCCTCCTCGTCATGGAGAGTGCCGGGATGATGAAGATGGCCATGGGTGAGGGTTCCCCCCTCCGGTAGGGTGCCGGAACAGGGTCCCGATTGGTTCTTGGTGGCTACAGAGGCTTGCGGCGGCGGAACTCCCGATCTATTCTGTTCCCCGAAGGTTTTAGGGTATATGGATATATATATATATAGGAGGAAGAAATACGTCAGGGGAGCCACGAGGGGCCCACGAGGGTGGAGGGCGCGCCCAGGGAGGTGGGCGCCCCCGCTGCCTCGTGCCTCCCTCGTTGCTTTCCTGACGTGCACTCCAAGTCTCCCGTATTGCTTTCTTTCCAAAAATAACTTTTCCGAAGGTTTCATTCCATTTGGACTCCGTTTGATATTCCTTTTCTGCGAAACACTGAAACAAGGGAAAAAACAGAAACTGGCACTGGGCTCTGGGTCAATAGGTTAGTCCCAAAAGTAATATAAAAGTGCATAGTAAAGCCCATAAAACATCCAAGATGGATAATATAATAGCATGGAACAATCAAAAATTATAGATACGTTGGAGACGTATCAGAGGGCGATGACAGCGGCGCACCTTCGGCTTCAGTGCTTGTACTCGTCGATAGGTGGTCTACGGACCTGAATGTAATGTTTACTTCTAGTGTTCTTTGTACTACCTTGATAGTTGATGAATAGATCAAAAAAATTCTCGCAAAAAATAGTTGGGGATATCAGGAAGAATCAACACATTGATACATCTCCAACGTATCTATAATTTATGAAGTATTCATGCTGTTATTTTATCATTCTTAGATGTTTTAAAATCATTTTATAGCAAATTTATATCATTTTTTGGGACTAACCTATTGACCCAGTGCCCAGTGCCAGTTGCAGTTTTTTGCTTGTTTTTTACATCGCAGGAAATCAATACCAAACGGAGTCGAAACACAACGAAACTCCGCGGAGATTTTTTATGGACCAGAAGTCATTGATACGTCTCCAACGTATCTACTTTTTCTCATGCTTTTACTCTTGTTTTGGACCCTAATTTGCATGATTTGGATGAAACTAACCCCGGACTGATGTTGTTCTCAGTAGAACTACCATGGTGTTGTTTTTGTGTAGAAATAAAAGTTCTCGGAATGGAACGAGACTTTGCGAGGATTTTTTATACCAATAATAAGAATTTCTGGAGCCAAGACCCACCAGAGAGCGGCCCCTGGTTGGGCACAACCCACCAAGGCGCGCCCCCTCTCCTGGCGCGCCCAGGTGGGTTGTACCCACCTGGTGGCCCCGCTGATGACCCCCTGATACTATAAAATCACATTATTCCAGAAAAAATTAGGGAGAAAGAATTATCATGATCCACGAGACGGAGCCGCCGCCAAGCCCTGTTCTTCCTTGGGAGGGTAGATCTGGAGTCCATTTGGGGCTCCGGAGAGGGGGATCTTCGTTCTTCGTCATCACCAACCAATCTCCATCGCCAATTCCATGATGCTCCCCACCGGGAGTGAGTAATTCCTTCGTAGGCTCGCTGGTCGGTGAGGAGTTGGATGAGATTCATCATGTAATCGAGTTAGTTTTGTTAGGGCTTGATCCCTAGTATCCACTATGTTCTTAAATTGATGTTGCTATGACTTTGCTATGCTTAATGCTTGTCCCTTTGGGCCCGGGTGCCATGAAATCAGATCTGAACCGTTTATGAATTCATCATTATATCCATGTTTTAGATCCGATCTTGCAAGTTATAGTCACTTACTACGTGTTATGTGTTACCTCTTGAGCATTGCGTTGGTTTTCCCTTGAAGAGGAAAGGGTGATGCAGTAAAGTAGCGTAAGTATTTCCCTCGGTTTTTGAGAACCAAGGTATCAATCCAGTAGGAGACCACGCTCAAGTCCCACGCACCTACACAAACAAATAAGAACCTTGCAACCAACGCGATAAAGGGGTTGTCAATCCCTTCACGGCCACTTGCAAAAGTGAGATCTGATAGAGATGATAAGATAATATTTTTGGTATTTTTATGATAAAGACTAAAAGTAAAGAGAGCAAAATAAACGGCGCGAGAAATAGCTTGTTGACGGGAGATTAATATGATGGAAAATAGACCCGGGGGCCATAGGTTTCACTAGTGGCTTCTCTCAAGATAGCATAAGTATTACGGTGGGTGAACAAATTACTGTCGAGCAATTGATAGAATTGAGCATAGTTATGAGAATATCTAGGTATGATCATGTATATAGGCATCATGTCCGTGACAAGTAGACCGACTCCTGCCTGCATCTACTACTATTACTCCACACATCGACCTCTATCCAGCATGCATCTAGAGTATTAAGTTCATATGAACGGAGTAACGCTTTAAGCAAGATGACATGATGTAGAGGGATAAACTCGTGCAATATGATATAAACCCCATCTTTTTATCCTCGATGGCAACAATACAATACGTGTCGTTTCCCCTACTGTCACTGGGATCGAGCACCGCAAGATTGAACCCAAAGCTAAGCACTTCTCCCATTGCAAGAAAGATCAATCTAGTAGGCCTAACCAAACTGATAATTCGAAGAGACTTGCAAAGATAACCAATCATACATAAAAGAATTCAGAGGAGATTCAAATATTGTTCATAGATAATCTTGATCATAAACCCACAATTCATCGGATCTCGACAAACACACCGCAAAAGAAGATTACATCGAATAGATCTCCAAGAGAATCGAGGAGAACTTTGTATTGGGATCCAAAGAGAGAGAAGAAGCCATCTAGCTAATAACTATGGACCCGAAGGTCTGAGGTAAACTACTCACACATCATCGGAGAGGCTATGGTGTTGATGTAGAAGCCCTCCGTGATCGATGCCCCCTCCGGCGGAGCGCCGGAAAAGGCCCCAAGATCGGATCTCATGGGTATAGAAGGTTGCGGTGGTGGAAATAGGGTTTTGGCTCCTCCCCTGATGTTTTCGGGGTATGTAGGTATATATAGGAGGAAGAAGTAGGTCGGTGGAGCTACGAGGGGCCCACGAGGGTGGAGGGCGCGCCCCCCTGCCTCGTGGCCTCCTTGTTGATTGCT
Organism: Triticum aestivum; assembly: GCF_018294505.1. NCBI lineage: Eukaryota > Viridiplantae > Streptophyta > Magnoliopsida > Poales > Poaceae > Triticum > Triticum aestivum. The sequence continues at coordinate 225,889,283 of NC_057796.1, read as the reverse complement.
TGACGTCCACTCCAAGTCTCTCGATCACGTTTGTTCAAAAAATCACGTTCCCGAAGGTTTCATTCCGTTTGGACTCCGTTTGATATTCCTTTCCTTCGAAACACTGAAATAGGCAAAAAAACAGCAATTTGGGCTGGGCCTCCGGTTAATAGGTTAGTCCCAAAAATAATATAAAAGTGTATAATAAAGCCCATTGAACATCCAAAACAGATAATATAATAGCCTGGAACAATGAAAAATTATAGATACGTTGGAGACGTATCAAGCATCCCCAAGCTTAATTCCTGCTCGTCCTCGAGTAGGTAAATGATAAAAACAGAATTTTTGATGTGGAATGCTTCTTAGCATAATTTTCAATGTAATTCTTTTTATTGTGGCATGAATATTTAGATCTGAAAGATTCAAGATTAAGGTTTAATGTTGACATAAAAACAATAATACTTCAAACATGCTAACCAAGCAATTATCTCTTATCAAAATAACATAGCCAAAGAAAGCTCATCCCTACAAAATCATATAGTTAGGCCATGCTTCAATTTCGTCACACAAAACATTCTCATCATGCATAACCCCGATGACAAGCCGAGCAATTATTGGTTCATACTTTTTAATGCACTTCAGCCTTTTCAACCCTTACGCAATACATGAGCGCAAGCCATGGATATAGCACTATGGGTGGAATAAAGTATAATGATGGGGGTTATGTGAGAAGACAAAAAGGTAGAAAGTCTCACACTGACGCGGCTAATCAATAGGCTATGGAGATGCCCATCAATTGATGTCAATGAGAGGAGTAGGGATTGCCATGCAACGGATGCACTAGAGCTATAAATATATGAAAGCTCAACAAAAGAAACTAAGTGGGTGTGCATCCAACTTGCTTGCTCACGAAGACCTAGGGCATTTTGAGGAAGCCCATCATTGGAATATACAAGCCAAGTTCTATAATGAAAAATTCCCACTAGTATATGAAAGTGACAACATAGGAGACTCTCTATCATGAAGATCACGGTGCTACTTTGAAGCACAAGTGTGGAAAAAGGATAGTAACATTGTCCCTTCTCTTCTTTTTTTGTTGGGCCTTCTCTTTTTTTGGCCTCTTTTTTTTAGTCCGGAATCTCATCCCGACTTGTGGGGGAATCATAGTCTCCATCATCCTTTCCTCACTTGGGACAATGCTCTAATAATGATGATCATCACACTTTTATTACTTACAACTCAAGAATTACAACTCAATACTTAGAACAAAATATGAATCTATGTGAATGCCTCCGGCGGTGTACCAGGATATGCAATGAATCAAGAGTGACATGTATAAAAAATTATGAAAGGTGGCTTTGCCACAAATATGATGTCAACTCAAGAGTGACATGTATAAAAATTATGAAAGGTGGCTTTGCCACAAATACGATGTCAACTACATGATCATGCAAAGCAATATGACAATGATGGAGCGTGTCATAATAAACGGAACGGTGGTAAGTTGCATGGCAATATATCTCGGAATGGCTATGGAAATGCCATGATAGGTAGGTATGGTGGCTGTTTTGAGGAAGATATAAGGACGTTTATGTGTGATAGAGTGTATCATATCACGGGGTTTGGATGCACCAGCGAAGTTTGCACCAACTCTCAAGGCGAGAAAGGGCAATGCACGGTACCGTAGAGGCTAGAAAATTGTGGAAGGTTGAGAGTGCGTATAATCCATGGGCTCACATTAGTCATAAAGAACTCATATACTTATTGCAAAAATATATTAGCCCTCGAAGCAAAGTACTACTACGCATGCCCCCAGAGGGATAGATTGGTAGGAAAATACCATCGCTCGTCCCCGACCGCCACTCATAAGGAAAGAAATAAAAGAACACCTTATGTGTCAAAGCTGTCACACAACTTTCACCATACGTGCATGCTACGGGACTTGCCAACCTTAACACAAGTATTTCTCAATTTCATAATTACTCAACTAGCACACTCTAATATTACCACCTTTATATCTCAAAACTCTTATCAAGTATCAAACTTCTGATGATATTCAATGAACTCAATATGGAAGTTTTTATTATGCTCATCTTGGATGCCTATCACATTCGGATTAATTTCACAATTAAAGCAAATTACCATGTTGTTTAAGACTCTCAAAATAATATAAATGAAGCATGAGAGATCAATAATTTCTATAAAATAAAACCACCACCGTGCTCTAAAAGATATAAGTGAAGCACTAGAGCAAAAAACTATATAGCTCAAAAGATATAAGTGAAGCACATAGAGTATTCTAACAAAGTCTGAATCATGTGTGTCTCTCTCAAAAGGTGTGTACAGCAAGGATGATTATGGTAAACTGAAAAGCAAAGACTCAAATCATACAAGATGCTCCAAGCAAAACACATATCATGTGGTGAATAAAAATATAGCCCCAAGTAAAGTTACCGATAGACGAAGATGAAAGAGGGGATGCCTTCCGGGGCATCCCCAAGATTAGGCTTTTGGTTGTCCTTGAATTTTAACTTGGGGTGCCTTGGGCATCCCCAAGCTTAGGCTCTTTCCAATCCTTGTTCCATAATCCATCAAATCTTTACCCAAAGCTTGAAAACTTCACAACACAAAACTTAACAGAAAATCTCGTGAGCTCCGTTAGCAAAAGAAAACAAAACACCACTTCAAGGTACTGTAATGAACTAATTATTCATTTATATTGGTGTTAAACCCACTTTATTCCAACTTCTCTATGGTTTATAAACTCTTTTACTAGCCATAGATTCATCAAAATAAGCAAACAACACACGAAAAACAGAATCTGTCAAAAACAGAACAGTCTGTAGTAATCTGTATCTAACGCAAACTTCTGGAACTCAGAAAAATCTACCAAAATACGACAGCCTAGATAATTTGTTTATTGATCTACTGCAATTGGAATCAGTATTTTAGCACGTTCTGGTGATTTCAAACAATTGTTTTCGTGAGCAGAAAGTTTCTGGAATTTTCAGCAAGATCAAATAACTATCATCCAAGAAGATCCTATAAGTTTCACTTGGCACAAACACTAATTAAAACATAAAAACACATCTAACCAGAGGCTAGATAAAAGATTTATTACTAAACAGAACCAAAAAAGCAAGGAACTAAAATAAAATTGGGTTGCCTCCCAACAAGCGCTATCGTTTAACGCGCCTAGCTAGGCATAAAAGCGAGGATAGATCTAAGTATTGCCATCTTTGGTAGGCAATCCATAAGTGGCTCTCATAATAGATTCATAAGGTAATTTAATCTTCTTTCTAGGGAAGTGTTCCATGCCTTTCCTTAACGGAAATTGGAATCTAATATTCCCTTCCTTCATATCAATAATTGCACCAATCGTTCTAAGGAAAGGTCTACCAAGAATAATAGGACATGAAGGATTGCAATCTATATCAAGAACAATAAAATCTACGGGCACATAGTTCCTATTTGCAAAAATAAGAACATCATTAATTCTTCCCATAGGTTTCTTGATAGTGGAATCCGCAAGATGCAAGTTTAAAGAACAATCATCAAATTCACGGAAACCTAGCAAATCACACAAAGTTTTTGGAATCGTGGAAACACTAGCACCCAAATCACACAAAGCATAGCATTCATGATATTTAATTTTAATTTTAATTGTAGGTTCCCACTCATCATAAAGTTTTCTAGGGATAGGAACTTCCAACTCAAATTTTTCTTCATAAGATTGCATCAAAGCATCAACGATATGTTTAGTAAAGGCTTTATTTTGACTATAAGCAAGAGGAGAATTTAGCACGGATTGCAACAAGGAAATACAATCTATCAAAGAGCAATTATCATAATTAAATTCCTTGAAATCCAAAATAGTGGGTTCATTGCTATCTAAAGTTTTAACCTCTTCAATCCCACTTTTACCAATTTTTGCATCAAGATCTAAAAACTCTGAATTTTTGGGACGCCTTTTAACTAAATTGACTCATCTCCAATCCCATCATTATCAAGATTCATATTGCAAAACAAAGATTTAATAGGGGACACATCAATAACTTTTAGATCTTCATCTTTATTCTCATAAAAACTTTCCGATTTGGCGGCCATCTTATTAACTAAGGTGGCCTGCTTATCCGAAATTTCAGCTATTAATTTTTCAAGATGAGCAATCTGAGATTTCAAACCATATAATTCCTTAGACATGTCATCAAGCTCTTTATTCATGTACTCCATAAAGCCTTTTTGTTCCTTAAGCTCATTTCTAAAGAAATTATTATGCTCAAATTGTAAAGTCATAAAGCTTCTGACGTTGCTTTCAATCTCTTCCAACCTTTTAAGGTGAAGATCACCAAATCTAGGCAGGGCCATAAAGGCAACAAGCAACAAGAGACAAGCAAAAAGAGGCGAACGGAAAAGAGGGCGAATAAAACAGCAAGGGTGAAGTGGGGGAGAGGAAAACGAGAGGCAAATGGCAAATAATGTAATGCGAGGGATAAGAGTTTGTGATGGGTACTTGGTATGTCTTGACTTGTGCGTAGACTCCCTGGCAACGGCGCCAGAAATCCTTCTTGCTACCTCTTGAGCACTGTGTTGGTTTTCCCTTGAAGAGGAAAGGGTGATGCAGTAAAGTAGAGTAAGTATTTCCCTCCGTTTTTGAGAACCAAGGTATCAATCTAGTAGGAGACCATGCTCAAGTCCCACGCACCTACACAAACAAATAAGAACCTTGCAACCAACGCGATAAAGGGGTTGTCAATCCCTTCAAGACCACTTGCAAAAGTGAGATCTGATAGAGATGATAAGATAATATTTTTGGTATTTTTATGATAAAGACTAAAAGTAAAGAAAGCAAAATAAACGGCGCAAGAAATAGCTTGTTGACGGGAGATTAATATGGTGGAAAATAGACCCGGGGGCCATAGGTTTCACTAGTGGCTTCTCTCAAGATAGCATAAGTATTACGGTCGGTGAACAAATTACTGTCGAGCAATTGATAGAATTGAGCATAGTTATGACAATATCTAGGTATGATCATGTATATAGGCATCACGTCCGTGACAAGTAGACCGACTCCTGCCTGCATCTACTACTATTACTCCACACATCGACCGCTATCCAGCATGCATCTAGAGTATTAAGTTCATAAGAATGAAGTAACTCTTTAAGAAAGATGACATGATGTAGAGGGATAAACTCGTGCAATATGATATAAACCCCATCTTTTTATCCTCGATGGCAACAATACAATACGTGTCGTTTCCCCTACTATCACTGGGATCGAGCACCGCAAGATTGAACCCAAAGCTAAGCACTTCTCCCATTGCAAGAAAGATCAATCTAGTAGGCGAAACCAAACTGATAATTCGAAGAGACTTGCAAAGATAACCAATCATACATAAAAGAATTCAGAGGAGATTCAAATATTGTTCATAGATAATCTTGATCATAAACCCACAATTCATCGGATCTCGACAAACACACCGCAAAAGAAGATTACATCGAATAGATCTCCAAGAGAATCGAGGAGAACTTTGTATTGAGATCCAAAGAGAGAGAAGAAGCCATCTAGCTAATAACTATGGACCCGAAGGTCTGAGGTAAACTACTCACACATCATCGGAGAGGCTATGGTGTTGATGCAGAAGCCCTCCGTGATCGATGCCCCCTCTGGCGGAGCGCCGGAAAAGGCCCCAAGATGGGATCTCACGGGTACAGAAGGTTGCGGCGGTTGAAATAGGGTTTGGCTCCTCCCCTAATGTTTTCGGGGTACGTAGGTATATATAGGAGGAAGAAGTAGGTCGGTGTGACGCCCGGATAATTATACTATAGTAAACCTACGCTAGTGATGACACGTCACCTCTATTAGTGTTGATAATCTCGCGTTAGTTCAAAACCGGATCAAAATTCAAAGTTCAAAATCAAGCAAACAATAAAAGTTTTCAAATACTAAAACTAAAATGTTCAATAAATAGTAGATAAATCAGAGGCTATGATAAAATAGTAAAGAACATTATTGAAATTTGATAGGTGACTTAAACATCCTCAAACAGTGGCTGAAAACATTAATTAATAACCTTTTTATTAATATAAAATAAATATGAAATGATATTTACCCCAAACTAGTTTTTGGTGGTAAGGTATATTGTGCTGTGATTTGTGGGCCAGCTATCATATTTTACAAAACTCACTTGGTGCCCAGACAATTAGCCAAAACAGAAAAGGAAAAATAAGACAAAGTAAAACAAAAGGAAAAGAAAATGACCCCCCTGGACCAGACGGCCCAGCTCGCAGCCAGGCCGGCCCACCTAGCCCATCCGCCGAACCGGCCCGTTCCCCCCCCCCCCGGTCGCTCTCTCCCCTTCCCTGTTCCCCCAACCAGGGTCGGAACAGGCGCGCGTCCCCGCCGGACCCCCCTCGCCGGCGTCGAGGAGGGGATAAGATCGCCAGCGCCCCTGCCTCCACTGACCCCTCCCCTCGACGCCTCGGCCTCCTCCCCACCTACCTCCACCAACTCCCCTCTCCATCTCGGCCGCTCTCTCTCTCTCTGGCCCTCCCCTCGCCCGAGCGAGATCGACGCCGAAGCCTCGTAGGCGTGGCCCCGACCACCGTTCGTCGAGCCGCCGATGTCCCCGAGCTCCCTCTACGTCGTCCTCGTCGACCCCGCACTTCAGGATGAGCTGGGGTGCCCTGCAGTGGCCGGGTCAAGCTTTTCCCCAACCTCGGTCGCCGCCGCCCGCCGCGATTCATCCCGCCTCCCCTCTGCGCTCCCGTTCACTCGAGGGCCTCCGTGTGCCGCGCCGTAAGCCTCCACCCCCTCCTCCTTCCTCTGGTTCCTCCTCATACACCGTAGAAGGCTCGCGGTGCCCCCGTCGCCATTGCCGCATGCGGCCTCGTCCGCGAGCTCGTTGCGCTCACCCCGTCCATCTCCGAGCCAAGCGGTGGCCTCCGTCGAGTTGCCGGAGGTCCGTAGAGCCCGCTAGCGTCGTTTGTTAGCTAGAACGCAGCCCGTAGCATGGTTTTCGGAGATGCCCGTAGTCCGGCGCCGCCCGCGGTCGTCGTTGAGCTCCACTCCGGCCACCCCCGCTCCTGGGATCACTCTAGATCGACGCGGGACGATCTACTCGTTCGAACGCCTCCGAAAACGCGCGGAATGGTGCCCTTTGCTGGAAATCCGAGCAACTCCGGCGAACTTCCGCCGCTGGAATGGTCGCCGGCGTGATTCCGGCGACGTCACCGACGTGGCACCCGCGTGGCACCGCCTGGGCCACTGACTGGTGGACCCAGGTCCCCCTTGACTTGTTGACCGCGGTCAACGAGCTGACTGGGCGGCCCCCAGCCACTGACATGCGGGCCCCCCTTCTGTTAATTAGTCTAACAATTGTTTTATAAATAAAAATAATTAGATTAACTAATCACTCACTGACATATGGGGCCCACCCCTCTAATTAGACTGTTAGTTTAGTTTAAATTACTGTTAGACTAACAGAGGCTGACATGTGGGTCCCACTGGACCCACCTGTCTGGTTTGACTGGTCAGCCGACCTGTTGACCTGCTGACGTCAGCATTACCTCATGCTGACGTCATAATTCATTTTTGCTAAATTCAAATAATTCCAGAAATTCAATTAATCTTCGAAAATTCATATCTTTTAAACCGTAACTCGGATGAAAATGTTTTCTACATGAAAGTTGCTCAGAACGACGAGACGAATCCGAATACGCAATCCGTTCGTCCACCACACCTCCCTAACCTATCGAACTAGCAACCTTCCCCCTCCGGTCCGTCTGTCCGATAACGCAAAACATCGGGAATACCTTCCCGGATGTTCCCCCCCTTCGCCGGTACCACCTACTGTCGCGTTAGGACACACCTCGCACTGCTCATTGTCATGTCACGCATCATCATGCTTATGTTTGCATTGTATTTACTGTTTCTTCCCCCTCTTCTCTCCGGTAGACTACGAGACTGACACTGCTGCTGCCCAGTTCGACTACGGAGTTGACGACCCCTCCTACTTGCCAGAGCAACCAGGCAAGCCCCCCCTTGATCACCAGATATCGCCTATTCTTCTCTATACTGCTTGCATTAGAGTAGTGTAGCATGTTACTGCTTTCCGTTAATCCTATCCTGATGCATAGCCTGTCATTGTTACTACAGTTGTTACCCTTACCTGCTATCCTACTGCTTAGTATAGGATGCTAGTGTTCCATCAGTGGCCCTACACTCTTGTCCGTCTGCCATGCTATACTACTGGGCCGTGATCACTTCGGGAGGTGATCACGGGTATATACTATATACATTATATACATGACACATGTGGTGACTAAAGTCGGGTCGGCTCGTTGAGTACCCGCAAGTGATTCTGATGAGGGGGCTGAAAGGACAGGTGGCTCCATCCCGGTAGAGGTGGGCCTGGGTTCCTGACGGCCCCCGACTGTTACTTTATGGCGGAGCGACAGGGCAGGTTGAGACCACCTAGGAGAGAGGTGGGCCTGGCCCTGGTCGGCGTTCGCGGATACTTAACACGCTTAACGAGTTCTTGGTATTTGATCTGAGTCTGGCCATTTGGTCTATACGCACTAACCATCTACGCGGGAGTAGTTATGGGTATCCCGGCGTCGTGGTATCAGCCGAAGCTCTTTGACGTCAGCGACTGAGTGGCGCGCGCCGGATTGGACTGGAACGCCACTAGGGCTAGGTCTGCTTCCGGCCGCGTACGCAACGTGCAGGTGTGCATAGGGCGATGGGCCCAGACCCCTGCGCGCATAGGGTTAGACCGGCGTGCTGACCTCTCTGTTGTGCTTAGGTGGGGCTGCGACGTGTTGATCTTACGAGGCCGGGCATGACCCAGAAAAGTGTGTCCGGCCAAATGGGATCGAGCGTGTTGGGTTATGTGGTGCACCCCTGCAGGGAAGTTTATCTATTCGAATAGCCGTGTCCCTCGGTAAAAGGACGACCCGGAGTTGTACCTTGACCTTATGACAACTAGAACTGGATACTGAATAAAATACACCCTTCCAAGTGCCAGATACAACCCGGTGATCGCTCTCTAACAGGGCGACGAGGAGGGGATCGCCGGGTAGGATTATGCTATGCGATGCTACTTGGAGGACTTCAATCTACTCTCTTCTACATGCTGCAAGATGGAGGTGGCCAGAAGCGTAGTCTTCGACAGGACTAGCTATCCCCCTCTTATTCTGGTATTCTGCAGTTCAGTCCACTGATATGGCCCTTTACACATATACCCATGCATATGTAGTGTAGCTCCTTGCTTGCGAGTACTTTGGATGAGTACTCACGGTTGCTTTTCTCCCTCTTTTCCCCTTTCTATACCGGATTGTCGCAACCAGATGCTGGAGTCCAGGAGCTAGAGATCCCGAGGATGATGCTACATGGAGTTCGGCTTCGAGGAGTAGTTAGGAGGTCCCAGGCAGGAGGCCTTGCCTTTTCGATCGTTGCTACTTTTGTGCTAGCCTTCTTAAGGCAAACTTGTTTAACTTATGTCTGTTCTCAGATATTGTTGCTTCCGCTGACTCGTCTATGATCGAGCAATTGTATTCGAGCCCTCGAGGCCCCTGGCTTCTATTATGATGCTTGTATGACTTATTTATGTTGTAGAGTTGTGTTGTGATATCTTCCCGTGAGTCCCTGATCTTGATCGTACACATTTGCGTGCATGATTAGTGTACGGTCAAATCGGGGGCGTCACAAGTTGGTATCAGAGCCGACTGCCTGGAGGAATCCACCTTTCCAACTCCTTGGCCGAAGTTGAGTCTAGTCAGTGAAAACTGTTTTACTAACATGGCTGTGTGGCTTACGGGCCCACGTCGCCATTGGGTGGTATTAGGATCTTTTACTCCTTGTCTATACTCTGGGACTCTGATCTCTCTTCTATTCGGGTTAAGTGAATTTTACTAAATCTAACATTAGGATCTCGTTATCACTTTCACCCGGAGAGCCCCTTATTACTGATGATCGTCTGCTGCACGTGAAGACCCTGAAGATACTCTCCGCTGATAACCCGAGAACTTGTGTTCATTGCCTTTTGCAATTCCCTTTCATCGATAAACTCCTATGAATAACCACGTATACTCGCCATTCATACAATGTTCCCAGTTGATCTTGTTATTACAAGATACCCCGAAATTCTCTCTGTTGTTCCGAGAATCCTTTGAGCTTACTGCCTTGCTGTTCTTTGTCACCTGAATACCCCTACGGATAATTCTCGCACTTACCGAGTATCCGGTCATCCCCAGTTGATTCAAGTATTCCACAATAGTCTTCAAAATACTATTCGATCTTCCGAAAATTCTCAGGAGCCTATTGCTCTTGAAATTCTTGTTTGCTTGCATTATGGTTAATCCCAAAATTCTCGTAATCTTATTGGCATCTCTTGTCATTATCATTTTGAGTCCGTTGATTCAATTTGTTGCGAATGCTCGCAATCCTCAATCATATCCTAGAATTCATTCTTCCGGCTCAGACGTCATTTTAAACATGAGCTGGATCTCGACCTATCAAATTGCCATCAATTGTACCCCTAAGCCTACTCAACTTATCCATCCTTGATCAAAGCGTTGCTTCTGACCCCCTGAGTTGGAAATCATAATTCTTTTGCATTTGAACTTTGAGTTAGTCAGTTGTTTCTATAATCAGATCTCCTGCATTCTTCTTCCTCTGGTTGAGTACCGATGCTCACATCAGATCCCTTGTGGACCATCGGTTCCTTTGTTGGATTTTATCCGACAGTGTCCTTCCTATTGAATAACCTTGTGAGCCTTTCCATGGGTATATAATGCCTTTGGTAAATTGTATCATCTGATTTTGAACAATGCTCTTCTTTCGAGCTTGTAATATTTACTCCGAAGTTTGTGGTATATGTTCCTAAGATGCCTTGATGGGTTGAACCTATGCCTTTCATAATATGTGTGAACTCGAAAGTTTTCATGAGTCATACTCTTCTGGTATTTTGCCAGATAAAATTTTTCAACACTGCAACTTCATCAAACGCGAGAAGTGAATGAAGGTTATGCATTGAAGAAGTGGGAGTCGACCTTGAACTTTGCGTTCATGCCCATGGACACGATGTAGATCTTATCATTAAAGCTTTTCTTAAATTAATTATTCCCTTGGTATAAGTTCATCTTATATCTGGGATCTGGCCTTTTGCAATCGTGGTTCCGACCATGTTCTCTTTTAAGTACCATTTCTCGTACAAGTTGAGCACTTGTCTTCTGCAGAGCAATACCCTAGTCCAGCCTCTACATTGATCTGTCGTCGAGTATTACCCCCTGGTATCTCGAGATTATCATGGAACTGCATAACTTCTTATGAGTTCTTCATCAAGTGCTACATTCTCACTGATTCCAATTTTCCACGGGCTCTGAGTTATTAGTCACTCGAGAACACCGTTAAGTGAATCGATTCCGCACTCCGATTCAATAACTCTAAGTAATTTTCGTTGCTTATGATTTAATAACCCTTCAAGTCATTCCTAGCCCGATCGGCTATATCATTATCATGCAACTTTTTAACTGTGCTATCTGGTCCTTCTTTCCGAAGCACGATTTTCGACGATGAGCTAAGCTTACGCCGACTTTCCTCGTCATATCATTTCGCCTTGAACAACAAGCTTGATTCTGAATTTGTGTCGTACCCAGGGTTCCAATAACCTTTCGCTTCATCATTCCTTTGACTTGATGTCATCGCCGAGCGATTGCATCTTCATGGAATATCTCGACAAATGTGTCGTGATCATCATGAGCATTCTGAGTCCTTCCAGAATATCGATTGAATTCATGATGGGAAGACCATCCTTTCCCTTGATGATTTGAGTTATCATCGGCCACTTTACTGCCTTCCCTCCAACACAAACTTGTTCGTGTTATGTGTTATACCTTGAGATCCTTGCTATCCAGCATTTGTTCCTCTTTACTTTGGAGTATTACCAAATTTTATATCAAGAATGTCGTGAGAATTTCACCACCTCTTTAGAATTCTTGATATAGTAATACATCTTGCCGTCTACATTCAGTTCTTGGTCCCCATGTTGATTTTAACCGAAGTACCCACAAATGAACTGTGATGTGTAAAATTCAAAACTTCCAGCAACCCTATTGCTTGTAAGTTAATGAACGATAGTTCATCCCTTGTTTATTGGTTATCGAATCACCGTTCTAACATTGATCATTCTACCTAAGCCCATATTTCGGGTGCACCTTTCAACCAATGTTTAATTAAGTATGTTTTCCTCGAGCATACCTCACTATATCATTTGATATGACAAATGTTATCTCCTTGTTCACATAGTGGTGGAAATCCATTTTTTGGAAATCTCAATGGAATGTCGCTGAGTCCATCAGCCACCTCCTAACCCTCTCTTTGGTTTAATGATGAACTCTGGTTTCGGAACTTGCTTTCATAGTTCATTTCCTGAGAACCTTACAATGTCATCCGTCAATTTGTGTTGCACTTTTCTTCTCAGACATCCTGAGTCTGAGGTATCCTGACACCAATCAGATCTGAATCTCGGTCAGATATGATGGTTGGAACATATTTCCAAGAGTTGTAACATTGGTCTATTTATGACCCGGTAAGGTGATGTCATGCCTAACACACCTGGCCGGAGGACCTATTGTTATAAGTTTTCCCTTTTTAGCAAGGTTAGCTATTCTTCCATGAGGAAATTGTAAGACTTACTCTATAAGTTGTTCCTGATGGATCCTTTTTGTTTCCAAAGTCTGATCTTCACCTGTTGACCATGTCAATGCTATCTCGAAGCATGTCTATGGTACTCTGATTTTAAACAGGAACATTTGAAGCCCAAAGCTAATTGTTTCCTGCTCAATTATCCACACACCGTTGTATGGGTAATGTCATGAAATTTCTCTCCCGTACCTAAAGAGTTTTCTACATTATATCACGTCATGGATATCATGCTCTGCTTGTCCTTGGGAAGGATATACCCTTGAAATATGTGTTTAAACACATTTTCCTTTCCATTCTTCTGTTTAATCTGATAATCATATTTTCCTTCCATTGTTTGGTTTAACCTTTCTGGTGATCTATATGATCTAAGCAGTAATATTCTCCTGCTTATGTAAACACCTCGGTGTACAACTCTGTCAGTAAGACCCTGTTACTATTGTTGGTGACATTTCGGTAACCACCGATGGACAAGAACTTTGCCTAATGGTCCGCCTCGTTTCAACGAGCGGGAAAATGGTTCTCTTCGTCCCTCGCCCTTGGTACCGACGATGTTGCTGACATATGACGGACAGGCTACCCTCTGACATGCCTTGCTATCATAATCGTGCAAGATGTCACCGCCCGTCCTACTTTTAACCCACATGGTGGGCCCATAACCCACAGTTCCACAGGATCGAAACCTGACTCTCCTGTGTACCCCCTGTTCCCAAATTTATTCATCGCGCGTGGCCTCGTATGTAATTCACGGACCACCGTCCTACTGATCTATACTGGCATCAGACATAATACTTATTCCGATTGCTTTGAATCCCTTTCACACTTTGTTTCAGGCTTCGAACGATTGCCTACCCGTTTGAAACTTCTCATGGTACTTTCTTACTTGCTCTCGGCTTTTCTTAAGATTTAGTTCGAGAGTTACTTTCCGCCACCTTCCCCGATGATATTGACCAGATAGTAAACCTTGCAGAGGTCCGTTCTTCTAGAATACCCACCTTACTCTGTCGTAAGTACGAGGGAGTTCCCGAAGAAAGGACGACAACTTTATCATGATGACCTGAAACAGCAGAATGAAGACATCAATGTAATGGATCAACCTCTTCGAGAAGGACAACCAAGACCAAGAACACTCCCTAGAATTTCGTAACCCGAACCTTCCCCCTTGCTTCCCTCTTAAATCTCGGGACGAGATTTCTTGTAGTGGAGGAGAATTGTGACGCCCGGATAATTATACTACAGTAAACCTACGCTAGTGATGACACATCACCTCTGTTAGTGTTGATAATCTCGCGTTAGTTCAAAACCGGATCAAAATTCAAAGTTCAAAATCAAGCAAACAATAAAAGTTTTCAAATACTAAAACTAAAATGTTCAATAAATAGTAGATAAATCAGAGGCTATGATAAAATAGTAAAGACCATTATTGAAATTTGATAGGTGACTTAAACATCCTCAAACAGTGGCTGAAAACATTAATTAATAACCTTTTTATTAATACAAAATAAATATGAAATGATATTTACCCCAAACTAGTTTTTGGTGGTAAGTATATTGTGCTGTGATTTGTGGGCCAGCTATCATATTTTACAAAACTCACTTGGTGCCCAGACAATTAGCCAAAACAGAAAAGGAAAAATAAGACAAAGTAAAACAAAAGGAAAAGAAATTGACCCCCCTGGACCAGACGGCCCAGCTCGCAGCCAGGCCGGCCCACCTGGCCCATCCGCCGAACCGGCCCGTTCCCCCCGGTCGCTCTCTCCCCTTCCCTGTTCCCCCGACCAGGGTCGAAACAGGCGCGCGTCCCCGCCGGACCCCCCTCGCCGGCGTCGAGGAGGGGATAAGATCGCCAGCGCCCCCGCCTCCACTGACCCCTCCCCTCGACGCCTCGGCCTCCTCCCCACCTACCTCCACCAACTCCCCTCTCCATCTCGGCCGCTCTCTCTCTCTCTGGCCCTCCCCTCGCCCGAGCGAGATCGACGCCGATGCCTCGTAGGCGTGGCCCCGACCACCGTTCGTCGAGCCGCCGATGTCCCCGAGCTCCCTCTACGTCGTCCTCGTCGACCCCGCACTTCAGGACGAGCTGGGGTGCCCTGCAGTGGCCGGGTCAAGCTTTTCCCCAACCTCGGTCGCCGCCGCCCGCCGCGATTCATCCCGCCTCCCCTCTGCGCTCCCGTTCACTCGAGGGCCTCCGTGTGCCGCGCCGTAAGCCTCCACCCCCTCCTCCTTCCTCTGGTTCCTCCTCATACACCGTAGAAGGCTCGCGGTGCCGCCGTCGCCATTGCCGCATGCGGCCTCGTCCGCGAGCTCGTTGCGCTCACCCCGTCCATCTCCGAGCCAAGCGGTGGCCTCCGTCGAGTTGCCGGAGGTCCGTAGAGCCCGCTAGCGTCGTTTGTTAGCTAGAACGCAGCCCGTAGCATGGTTTTCGGAGATGCCCGTAGTCCGGCGCCGCCCGCGGTCATCGTTGAGCTCCACTCCGGCCACCCCCGCTCCTGGGATCACTCTAGATCGACGCGGGACGATCTACTCGCTCGAACGCCTCCGAAAACGCGCGGAATGGTGCCCTGTGCTGGAAATCCGAGCAACTCCGGCGAACTTCCGCCGCTGGAATGGTCGCCGGCGTGATTCCGGCGACGTCACCGACGTGGCACCCGCGTGGCACCGCCTGGGCCACTGACTGGTGGACCCAGGTCCCCCCCTTGACTTGTTGACCGCGGTCAACGAGCTGACTGGGCGGCCCCCAGCCACTGACATGCGGGCCCCCCCTTCTGTTAATTAGTCTAACAATTGTTTTATAAATAAAAATAATTAGATTAACTAATCACTCACTGACATATGGGGCCCACCCCTCTAATTAGACTGTTAGTTTAGTTTAAATTACTGTTAGACTAACAGAGGCTGACATGTGGGTCCCACTGGACCCACCTGTCTGGTTTGACTGGTCAGCCGACCTGTTGACCTGCTGACGTCAGCATTACCTCATGCTGACGTCATAATTCATTTTTGCTAAATTCAAATAATTCCAGAAAATTCAATTAATCTTCGAAAATTCATATCTTTTAAACCGTAACTCGGATGAAAATGTTTTCTACATGAAAGTTGCTCAGAACGACGAGACGAATCTGAATACGCAATCCGTTCATCCACCACACCTCCCTAACCTATCGAACTAGCAACCTTCCCCCTCCGGTCCGTCTGTCCGATAACGCAAAACATCGGGAATACCTTCCCGGATGTTCCCCCCCCCCTCGCCGGTACCACCTACTGTCGCGTTAGGACACACCTCGCACTGCTCATTGTCATGTCACGCATCATCATGCTTATGTTTGCATTGTATTTACTGTTTCTTCCCCCTCTTCTCTCCGGTAGACTACGAGACCGACACTGCTGCTGCCCAGTTCGACTACGGAGTTGACGACCCCTCCTACTTGCCAGAGCAACCAGGCAAGCCCCCCCTTGATCACCAGATATCGCCTATTCTTCTCTATACTGCTTGCATTAGAGTAGTGTAGCATGTTACTGCTTTCCGTTAATCCTATCCTGATGCATAGCCTGTCTTTGTTACTACAATTGTTACCCTTACCTGCTATCCTACTGCTTAGTATAGGATGCTAGTGTTCCATCAGTGGCCCTACACTCTTGTCCGTCTGCCATGCTATACTACTGGGCCGTGATCACTTCGGGAGAGGATCACGGGTATATACTATATACATTATATACATGACACATGTGGTGACTAAAGTCGGGTCGGCTCGTTGAGTACCCGCAAGTGATTCTGATGAGGGGGCTGAAAGGACAGGTGGCTCCATCCCGGTAGAGGTGGGCCTGGGTTCCTGACGGCCCCCAACTGTTACTTTATGGCGGAGCGACAGGGCAGGATGAGACCACCTAGGAGAGAGGTGGGCCTGGCCCTGGTCGGCGTTCGTGGATACTTAACACGCTTAACAAGTTCTTGGTATTTGATCTGAGTCTGGCCATTTGGTCTATACGCACTAACCATCTACGTGGGAGTAGTTATGGGTATCCCGACGTCGTGGTATCAGCCAAAGCTCTTTAGACGTCAGCGACTGAGTGGCGCGCGCTGCATTGGACCGTAAGCTCGCGCTTGTATTAAGGGGGCTAGGTCTGCTTCCGGCCGCGTACGCAACGTGCAGGTGTGCATAGGGCGATGGGCCCAGACCCCTGCGCGCATAGGTTTAGACCGGCGTGCTGACCTCTCTGTTGGGCCTAGGTGGGGCTGCGACGTGTTGATCTTACGAGGCCGGGCATGACCAAGGAAAGTGTGTACGGCCAAATGGGATCGAGCGTGTTGGGTTATGTGGTGCACCCCTGCAGGGAAGTTTATCTATTCGAATAGCCGTGTCCCTCGGTAAAAGGACGACCCGGAGTTGTACCTTGACCTTATGACAACTAGAACTGGATACTGAATAAAATACACCCTTCCAAGTGCCAGATACAACCCGGTGATCGCTCTCTAACAGGGCGACGAGGAGGGGATCGCCGGGTAGGATTATGCTATGCGATGCTACTTGGAGGACTTCAATCTACTCTCTTCTACATGCTGCAAGATGGAGGTGGCCAGAAGCGTAGTCTTCGACAGGACTAGCTATCCCCCCTTATTCTGGCATTCTGCAGGTCAGTCCACTGATATGGCCCTTTACACATATACCCATGCATATGTAGTGTAGCTCCTTGCTTGCGAGTACTTTGGATGAGTACTCACGGTTGCTTTTCTCCCTCTTTTCCCTTTTTCTATACCGGATTGTCTCAACCAGATGCTGGAGTCCAGGAGCTAGAGATCCTGAGGATGATGCTACATGGAGTTCGGCTTCGAGGAGTAGTTAGGAGGTCCCAGGCAGGAGGCCTTGCCTTTTTGATCGTTGCTACTTTTGTGCTAGCCTTCTTAAGGCAAACTTGTTTAACTTATGTCTGTTCTCAGATATTGTTGCTTCCGCTGACTCGTCTATGATCGATCAATTGTATTCGAGCCCTCGAGGCCCCTGGCTTGTATTATGATGCTTGTATGACTTATTTATGTTGTAGAGTTGTGTTGTGATATCTTCCCGTGAGTCCCTGATCTTGATCGTACACATTTGCGTGCATGATTAGTGTACGGTCAAATCGGGGGTGTCACAGTCGGTGGAGCTACGAGGGGCCCACGATGGTGGAGGGCGCACCCAGGGGGGTAGGGGCGCCTCCCTGCCTCGTGGCCTCCTCGTTGATTGCTTGACGTCCACTCCAAGTCCTCTGGATCATGTTTGTTCAGAAAATCATGTTCCTAAAGGTTTCATTCCGTTTGGACTCCGTTTGATATTCCTTTCCTTCGAAACACTGAAATAGGCAAAAAATATAGCAATTTGGGCTGGGCCTCCGGTTAATAGGTTAGTCCCAAAAATAATATAAAAGTGTATGATAAAGCCCATTGAACATCCAAAACAGATAATATAATAGCATGGAACAATCAAAAATTATAGATACGTTGGAGACGTATCATTATGATCCGACAACCCCGGAGTGACAACTACCGGGCCCACTCTCGGTGATGACCGTAGTTTGAGGAGTTCATGTATTCACTATGTGTTAATGCTTTGTTCTGGTTCTCTATTAAAAGGAGGCCTTAATATCCCTTAGTTTCCAATATGGACCCCGCTGCCACGGGAGGGTAGGACAAAAGATGTCATGCAAGTTCTTTTAATAAAGCACGTATGACTATTTACGAAATACATGCCTACATTATATTGATGAACTGGAGATAGTGCCGTATCGCCCTAGGTTATAACTGTCACATGATGAATATCATCCAACAAGTCACCGATCCAATGCCTACGAATTTATCCATATTGATCTTGCTACATTACTATTGCTATCATCACTGTTACACTTGCTACAAATTTACTCTTATCACTGTTATTGTTACTATTGTTGCTGCTACTACTATCAAAACTATCATATTACTGTGCTACTGATTACTTGCTGTAGATAATTAATCTCCAGGTGTAGTTGAATTGACAACTCGGCTGCTAATACCTTCAAATATTCTTTGGCTCCCCTTGTGTCAAATCTATAAATTTGGGTTGAATACTCTACCCTCGAAAACTGTTGCGATCCCCTATACTTGTGCGTTATCAAGACCTTTTTTGGCGCCGTTGCCGGGGAGCATAGCTATATTTGTTGAGTCACTTGGGATTATTATCATATTATCACTATGAAGAATCTGAAGGATCCTAAACCGAAGATATTTCCCTCAAGTACGAGGGGAGGTAAGAAACTGCCATCCAGTTCTGCTTTAGATTCACCTTCTGTTATGAGTAAACTTGCAACACCACCACATGCTATTAATTCCGATATGTCGCAAGTTATTGATGATGCTACTTCTACTATGAATGATGCTTATGATGATGCTAGTACCTTGCTTGATAATGATGATGTGCCACTTGATGAATTTCTTGATAAACAAATTGCTAGAGTTATACAACATGATGTTGTTGAATCTGATGATGAGCTTGAAATTGAAACTCCTGAAACACCTGCTAGAACTAGCCTTCCTAGATATGAATTGCCTAAGGTACCGGAAGGTTATGTTATGAGTGAAGAAGCAACTAGAGATATTCTTGCTTGCAATGATATAGATGATCTAGAGAAATTACTATGCAAGTATAAGGAAAAATCTTTGAATGCTAGAATGAAATGTGATCCTAAGTTTGCTACTTCACCTATCTGTATTGCTGATAAGGATTATGAATTCTCTGTCGACCCAGAGTTAATTACTCTGGTTGAATCTGATCCTTCCCATGGTTATGAAACTGAAACTGTTGTGGCACATCTTACTAAGTTGAATGATATAGCCACCCTTTTTACTGATGATGAGAAAACTCGCTATTACTTTATTCTCAAATTATTTCCTTTCTCATTAGAGGGTGATGCTAAAGCTTGGTACAATACTCTTGCTCCTGGTTGTGTGCGTAGTCCCCAGGATATGATTTATTACTTCTCTGAAAAATATTTTCCTGCTCATATGAAACAAGCTGCCTTACAGGAAATATTTAACTTTGTGCAAACTAGAGAAGAGAGTCTCCCACAAGCTTGGGGGAGGCTTTGCAAATTACTTAATGCTTTGCCTGATCATCCTCTTAAGAAAAATGAAATACTTGATATCTTCTATAATGGACTAACCGATGCTTCTAGGGACTTCCTAGATAGTTGTGCTGGTTGTGTTTTCAGGGAACGAACTATTGCTCAAGCTGAAGAATTATTGAATAACATATTGAAAAATTATGATGATTGGACTATTCCTGAACCACCGCCTAAACCCACTCCGAATAAGAGGGGTACATTATATCTCAGTCCTGAAGATATGCAAGAGGCAAAGAAATCAATGAAGGAAAAAGGTATTAAAGCTGAGGATGTTAAAATTTTACCTCCTATTGAAGAAATACATGGGATTAATACACCACCACTGCCTAAGGTGGTAGAGGTAAATTCTCTAATGAAGTTCAATGATAATGATAATCCTCACAATATGCATCCTAGCCAATGCCTTTATGAGTTTGAAAACTACATTACAAAACAAGATCAGTTCAATGCAAATGTTGTGAAACAATCGAAATATAATTTTGATATGATTGCTCGCTTGAGTGACTTGTTATTTAGAATCTCAAATGATGTTAGAGGTGTTGGAAAATATGTTTCTATGGTTCAAACCCAACTAGAACAAGTTGCTAAATTTCAAAGAGAATTACTTGATGAAATGAGTCATAATATGCATGACTTTGCTGTTAGAGTTGCAACTAGAGGAGGTAAAATGACTCAGGAACCACTTTATCCTGAGGGACACCCAAAAAGAATTGAACAAGATTCACAAAGAAATAACACTAGTGCACCTAGTCCTTCTAAAAAGAAAAAGAAAAAGAAAAATGATAGGACTTTGCACACTTCTAGTGAACCTGAAATAGAAAAACCTCCTGATAATGATAATGAAACTTCTGTCTCTGATGCTGAAACTCAGTCTGGTAATGAACACTCACCTAGTGATAATGAAAAAGATAATGATAAGGTTCATGAAGACACTCAACCAAATAATAATAAGGAACCAGATAATGATGTTGAGATAGAACCACCTGTTGATCTTGATAACCCACAACCTAAAAATAAAAGGTATGATAAAAGAGACTTTGTGGCTAGGAAACACGGTAAAGAAAGAGAGCCGTGGGTTCAAAAACCTATGCCTTTTCCACCCAAGTCAACTAAAAAGAATGATGATGAAGAATTTGAACGCTTTGCTGAAATGCTGAGGCCAGTCTTTTTGCGTACTCGCTTGACTGATATCTTGAAAATGCCTCCTTATGCAAAGTATATGAAAGACATCATCACTAATAAGAGAAAAATACCGGAAGCTAAAATCTCCACTATTCTTGCTAATTACACTTTCAAAGATGGAGTACCTAAAAAACTTGGAGGTCCGGGAATACCAACTATACATTGCTCCATCAAAAAGAATTATGTGAAAACTGCTTTGTGTGATTTAGGAGCTGGTGTTAGTGTTATGCCTTTCTCTTTATATAAAAGACTTGACTTGAATAAACTCAAACCTACTGAAATATCTTTGCAAATGGCTGACAAGTCAACTGCCATACCTATCGGTATCTGTGAGGATGTGCCCATTGTTGTTGCTAATGTTACTATTTTGACTGACTTTGTTATACTTGAGATGCCCGAGGACGACCACATGTTGATTATCCTTGGTAGACCCTTCTTGAATACTGCAGGGGCTGTTATTGATTGCAATAAAAGCAAGGTCACTTTTCATATCAATGGTAATGAGCATACGGTGCATTTTCCGAAGAAACAATTCCAAGTGAATGGTATTAATGTTATTGAAAAATCTCCGACAATCACTATTGGGACTTCTCAAATACCTCTACCTACTGTCAAAAAGAATATGAAATTCTTATTGTTGGGGAAATGCAAATCCCCATTGAGGTAACTTAGTGATTTACGAAAGTTCTTCGGTTTCATGCTAATCGAAAGTGGTTGTTAATAAGACCTGATCAACCTTATTAATAGATCATTTTTAAACGGTATGAAGTTGATGAATTTAGTAAGCACTACCTTCTGTCCCCACTTTTTGTTTTCTATTTTTATTAGTTAAATAAAATAAAATGCCATGTTTTGTCTATTTTCTGAATTTCTCGTGCAATAAAAAAATGACCCAAAATAAAAATTCTCAGAATGCCCTGAAATTTTTATATGATTTTTTCCTGAATATTTAAGAATTTTTGGTGCAAAAATTACCAGAGGGGGGTGCACCTGGTGGGCACAACCCACCAGGGCGCGCCAGCACCCCCTGGCGCGCCCTAGGGGGTTGTGGTCCCCACGTGGCCCCCTCACTTACTTCTTCCTCCCACACAGTCACTTACCTCCAGAAAAAAAACACTCTAGCTCTGTCTCTCTCGTGTTCTTCCTCCCGAAACCGCGGATTTCCATCTCTTTGCTCGAAGCTCCGCTTTCGAAACTATTTCAGGGATTTGTTGCTTGGTATGTGACTCCACCACTTGTCCAATTAGTTTTTGTTTTTGTGGTTTATACTTTGAATAAATAGCTACTCTTGGTGCTGTTGTAGATGTGCTTGCATGTTCAATTCTTAGTGTTCTAAGTAGTTTGAATGCTTGCTATGGCCTCTATGTATCCCTATGAGTAGTTGCTATCAGTTTTGTGAAGTTTTGTTGGAAAAAATTTGTGAACTAAAAATTCAGATTTTTGTTCATAGGAAAAATTGTACGCAGACATGATGAACCTATTTGGAAGGAGTTCCTCGAGGAGACGATCCTCGGGGGCATCTTTTAGTGACAGTTCTGCTCGTCGGTCCTATGTTGAACCAAGTGAAAGTTCCACGCGAGATGCCGCCACCAAAACATGCTTATGGCCTTGCGATGAATATATCGTGCAAGTGGGCATCAAGGAGGAATTTGAGCAATATGTTCACAATGCCGATCTCGGTCCCTACCTCTCAGATAAGTGTGAACAAGCGTCATCTTCTCACTGAATCATTTGTCAAAGGATTTAAATATTTTCCACGTGAGTCTAGGGTGTCTTTTATGCTTTATGATGAACCATTTACTATCTCACTAGAGAATTTTGCTTACCACTGCAAACTTCCATTTTGGGGTTCGCTTGATGAGCCAGCAAAGGCTGAGTATGAGACCTTTTTGACTAGCCTTTGTTACGGTGAAAATAGAGGAGTGAGACAAGGTAGAATAAAAAGTGTTCACTTTCCCGCAATCCAGTATTTTGCATTATTTAATGGGAAATGCATAGTAGGCAAGCAAGACTGCAGCATACTTTGTTCGCCAGACTTGAGCCTCATTCACACCGCTCTCACTGGTGAAAAAAATTATAACCTTGGAGCAATTGTTGCACGTAGACTTCAGCATAACGCCAAAAGTGGCTGGTTCTATGGTGGAATTTATGACACACGTTTAGCACGAGGATTGGGAGTTTCACCTTTGCCCTTTGACCCTATCTTACCCACTTGATATTTAGACTTTGATGCCTTAAAAGATCATAAGATTCTTAAGGGAAGGGCTGATAACTTCACTTATAATTTGTTGTTTAACCAATCACATGTTGTGGACACATATTTGCCTGCGCCTGCTCTCTTTGACTGTAACAGCAGGGGAAGAAATTTTGTTCTTAAGAGCGAGGCCCGAGCTCGCAACGCAGCAGTGGTGGCAGCCCGGCAGGCCGAGGCATCCGCACTGAGAGCCTCCGTGAGCTACCACGCTGACTACTACCCTCCAGGCTACTGATCGATTACCAACTTAGGCCAAAATCCTAAGCTTGGGGGAGTACGTGTTTCTCACCGACATTATATTCATGTTCACATATCATTCTATTTGTCGGTGCTCACACTTTTTCATTGTATCATCCATGCTTAGATTTATTTTTCTTGCTTTCTTCTTGTGTGTTTGAAAAACTTTAGAAAAACCAAAAAAACAGTTGTAGCAATTTACTTTCTACGCATGCTTAGTAGTAGTACTAAAAAGAAAATCCGAAAAGATTTCCTTGTTCTTCTTTTGCTTGTTGGGAGCTTTCCCATGTAAATAGTTTTTCTCGTTTTTGCTTTTTATTTGCTTGCTTTAGAAAACCAAAAACTCCAAAAATATTTCAGTGTGTTTCTCTGAATTTCTTTTCTTTTTATTCGAGTTGTGCCGAGGAGAAGACCACGATGAAAATGTTGAGTGGCTTTCATATGAATAATTGTTGGACTAATAAAGAGCCCATTTTACCTTGTTTTCTCCTGTTGAATAAAATGTTTTGCAGATTCCAGCTTAGTCCATGGCACTCTTGCACTATTATTATTTTCATATCATTCGGTCGTGCAAGTGAAAGGCAATAATGACGATATTCGATGAGCTGGCCGTGGCAAAGAGAAACTGGTACGAACTCGACTTGTTCTTGTTGTGTAAATATGTTTAACCTAGTGCCCATGATTCAGCCCATTATGATTAAACATGTTTGCAATGACAATTAGAGATTATAGTTTCTCATGCCATGCATAAGTAGCTGGGAGTTGATAATGATTTATCTTGGAGATCAACATAGCGTTAAAAAGATTGTGATGTAGTATGATGATATGGCATCCTCCTCTGAATGTTCGAGTGGCTTGACTTGGTACATGTTCATGCATGTAGTTGAATCAAAACCAACATAGCCTCTGTAATGTTTATGTTCATGGTGTTCATATCCTACTCATGCTAGTGTCCAATGTTACTTATGCATAATGCCTGGTCATGATCGTTGTTGCTCTCTAGCTGGCCGCTTCCCAATCTTAATTGCTAGCCTTCGCCTGTACTAAGTGGGAATTCTGCTTGTACATCAAAACCTTGAACCCAAAATTATTCCAGATGAGTCCACCATACCTACCTATATGCGGTATTACCTTGCCGTCCTAAGTAAATTTGCATGTGCCACCTCTAAAAACTTCTAAAAAATTATCCGTTTTGTGTGCCTGGATCGTTCATGGAACGACAGGAGGTGGTCGATATCTTCCGTGCTAAGCATGTTATCCTTAGGTCGAGTGTTTATTCACTCGCCGTCGCACGAGGAAATGGGCAGTAATAGGGATTCCCAGTCCCGAACTAAAAAATGCAAATAATTAAACAAAACTCCCCCGGGACTGATGTTGGTATGGACGGCACCCGTTGTTTCGGACAAGCCGTGGAGTGTGATTGATGGTGGAGGGGGAGTAAACCTTTACTTTTACCGCTTGGGAACCGCCACTAGCATGCTTAGCATGGAAGATGTTGATAACTGATGGCCGTGAAGTGAATGAGAAGGGGGCATGTCTCAAAATATCATTTATCTCTGTTTTAAAAATTGAGCTCTCGCACCTCTGCAAATCCCTGCTTCCCTCTACGAAGGGACTTTCTATTTAGTTTTATGTTGTGTCATCACCTTCTAAAAACAAGCGGCAGAAACTGAGTAGAGCACAACTGTCATGATTTATGCATTATGTATAGCTAATGTTGGGTGCATCATGACTGGATCTTTTCTACCATGAATTACAATGTTTAGCCGCTGCTTGAACTTCGGAGGTGCTCTGCATTTATGTTTTGCAGTCTCAGAAAGGGCTAGCAAGAAACCGTTATTGTCATATTATATCATGGTTGTTTTGACAACATGTTATTATTTGAGATATCTTATTATTGCTCGCTAGCTGATTATGTCATTGATATGAGTCATTATAATCTTTAAATGTTATTGTTGACATGGTTAGTTATAATGTTGGCTGAAAACCTGGGTGTTGTTTAAGCTTATTTATGCAAACAAGAGCAAAAGAGTTCGTAAAAGTTTTTCTTTCTCACTTTCAGTTTATCAACTGAATTGCTTGAGGACAAGCAAAGGTTTAAGCTTGGGGGAGTTGATATGTCTCCAACGTATCTACTTTTTCTCACGCTTTTACTCTTGTTTTGGACTCTAATTTGCATGATTTGGATGAAACTAACCCCGGACTGACGCTGTTTTCAGCAGAACTACCATGGTGTTGTTTTTGTGTAGAAATAAAAGTTCTCGGAATGGAACGAGACTTTGCGAGGATTTTTTATACCAATAATAAGAATTTCTGGAGCCAAGACCCACCAGAGAGAGGCCCTTGGTTGGGCACAACCCACCAGGGCGCGGCCCCCTCTCCTGGTGCGCCCAGGTGGGTTGTACCCACCTGGTGGCCCCACTGATGACCCCCCCTGATACTATAAAATCACATTATTCCAGAAAAAATCAGGGAGAAAGAATTATCGCGATCCACGAGATGGAGCCGCCGCCAAGCCCTGTTCTTCCTCGGGAGGGCAGATCTGGAGTCCGTTTGGGGCTCCGGAGAGGGGGGTCTTCGTTCTTCGTCATCACCAACCAATCTCCATCGCCCATTCCATGATGCTCCCCACCAGGAGTGAGTAATTCCTTCGTAGGCTCGCTGGTCGGTGAGGAGTTGGATGAGATTCATCATGTAATCAAGTTAGTTTTGTTAGGGCTTGATCCCTAGTATCCACTATGTTCTTAGATTGATGTTGCTATGACTTTGCTATGCTTAATGCTTGTCACTTTGGGCCCGGGTGCCATGGACTCAGATCTGAACGGTTTATGAATTCATCATTATATCCATGTTTTAGATCCAATCTTGCAAGTTACAGTCACCTACTACGTATTATGATCCGACAACCCCGGAGTGACAACAACCGGGCCCACTCTCGGTGATGACCGTAGTTTGAGGAGTTCATGTATTCACTATGTGTTAATGCTTTGTTCCGGTTCTCTATTAAAAGGAGGCCTTAATATCCCTTAGTTTCCAATATGGACCCCGCTGCCACGGGAGGGTAGGACAAAAGATGGCATGCAAGTTCTTTTAATAAAGCACGTATGACTATTTACAGAATACATGCCTACATTATATCGATGAACTGGAGCTAGTGCTGTATCGCCCTAGGTCATAACTGTCACATGATGAATATCATCCAACAAGTCACCGATCCAATGCCTACGAATTTATCCTTATTGATCTTGCTGCGTTACTATTGTTATCATCATTGTTACACTTGCTACAAAATTACTGCTATCGCTGTTACTGTTACCGTTGCTGCTGCTACTACTACTATCAAAACTATCATATTACTGTGCTACTGATTACTTGCTGCAGATAACTAATCTCCAGGTGTGATTGAATTGACAACTCAGCTGCTAATACCTTCAAATATTCTTCGGCTCCCCTTGTGTCGAATCTATAAATTTGGGTTGAATACTCTACCCTCGAAAACTGTTGTGATCCCCCATACTTGTGGGTTATCAGTCATCCATTAGGCCAGAGCAGCACCTGGGAGTGCCCCGAGGGGGGCACAACCCACCAGGGCGCGCCAGGGCCCCCTGGCACGCCCAGGTGGGTTGTGCCCACCTCGGTGGCCTCCCGCACCCCCTCTTTGCACTATAAATTCCCAAATATTCTGAAACCGTTCGGGGTTAACCTAGATCAGCAGTTCCACCGCCGCAAGGCTCTGTAGCCACCGAAAACCAATCTAGACCCATTCCGGCACCCTACCAGAGGGGGGAATCATCTCCGGTGGCCATCTTCATCATCCCGGCGGCCACCACGATGAGGAGGGAGTAGTCCACCCTCGGGGCTGAGGGTTTGTACCAGTAGCTATGTGTTTAGTCTCTCTCTCGTGTGTTCTTGAGATGTCACGATCTTGATGTATCGTGGGCTTTGTTAATATAGTCGGATCATATGGTGTTTTCCCCTCTCTATCTTGTTGTGATGAATTGAGCTTTTCCCTTTGAGATTTCGTTGTTTTTTTACACCTGAAACAGTAGGAGAGGCTCCTACTGTGTTTTAATTAACGTATCAAAAAAAGATTCTTACAGATTATAACCTTACATCCATCGCCATTGTGGGGGTGGGTCAGCAAGGAGAAGGAAAACTGAAGAAAAGAATAAATACAAGGGAGAAAAGAAGCTAAGAGATATTAATTATAAAAGATCTTAGAAAAGGTTTCTGTTTTCCCCCACCCTATATAAGAGTAGGGAGAGATCTTCTTTGAGTCTTTCGAGCCATGCTGATCTTGAAGGTGGAATCCCTCTGAAGTGTTTGTTGTTCCGCTCCTTCCAAATGCTCCAAGCTGCCTGAAGGAAGATTTCCATAAACATTGGTCTTGTCCATGCATTTTTGGCCTCTTCTATCCACTGGTATCTTGTGTGTGGTATGCTCCAATTAATACCTAGGTGTGCCCAGCATTGCCGACTAAATGGACAAGTAAAAAATAAGTGTTCTAGTGTTTCCTCCACATTAGTATCACATAGAAGGCAACTGTGGACGTCTCCGATGTTATAATGTCTTCTTTTGAGCATGTTTCTGGTGTTGAGTCTATCAGAAAGGAGCAGCCAGCCAAATACTTCTATTTTCATCGTCACTTTTGTTTTCCAGAGCCACTTGTAGGATTGATGAGCATTGATGTCCCGAAAGTAGTATGAGTAGTACTGTTTTGCAGTGTACTCACCCTTTCCTCAAATGCATATCCATTTATCATGGTTTGTTTGATCAAGATTCACCTGGGACATCAGTTGTTGGAGCTCTCGCAACTCTGCATGGGCCTGCTCCGACAGTGGCAGGTGAAACATTTCTCCCAGTCGTGTGGTTTGAAGGAAATCATAGACTGAGATGTCCTCATCTCTTGCAAAAGATAGTGCTCTGGGGTAGCTGTCAGCTAATAAATTCTCCTGCCAAAGGTCTTTCCAGAATAAGGTACTGTCTCCCCTCCCCACAGATACTTTTGTGATACCTCTATAAATGGGCATAAGTTTTGTGACGTCACGCCACCAAAAAGAGCCACAGGGATCTGAAGCATGAGGTATTTTCGTAGTGTAGTAAGTGTTCCAGATTAGTTCCACCCATGGCAAGTCCCAATGATTGTACAATTTGTGTAGATATTTGAGTAGAAGCGCATCACTTTGTGTTTTGAGGTCGAGGATGCCCATCCCTCCACAAGATTTTGGTTTACAAACCATGTCCCAAGCTGCCAAGGAATTACATGATTCTCCTTGTTCCATCTTCTTGGTCCATAGGCATTTGCGTCTTATCTTGTCAAGTAGTTCCAGGATGGTGACAGGTATCTTGAGAGTGCACAATGCAAATATCATGAGCGATGTGATTACTGAGTTGAGAAGTGATAGTTTGGCACCATAGGATATCATGTTCAGTGTGACCGATAGGCATCGTTCCACTTTGCAAACCAAGGGCATTAAGTCTTGAATTGAGGACCTCATAGAGCCTAAGGGGAGGCCAAGGTATGTAAATGGTATGCTGCCAACCATGCAACCAAAGATCTGGGCAATGTTATTACAAACCGAGCTGCTACAATTGATTGGTATGAGCGTGGATTTGTGGAAGTTGATGTTTAAGCCAATGGAAGTAGCATAGTCTGACAATATGTTCTTGATGATATTTGCTTGAGTTTCGCATGCCGGAAGAACCAATATGGTGTCGTCAGCGTATTGAATGACTGGGAAGTCCTTTTGAGTATCACATGGGAAGGGCAGATTAATTATTCCTTGGGAGAAAGCATAATTAATGGCCGCCTGTAATAAATCTGCCGCGACCAGGAAAATGAGTGGGGACAGCGGATCACCTTGTCGAACTCCACTTTTGCAATGAAATTGGCACCCGGGAACTCCATTAAGTAACACTGAAGATTTACCAGAGGCGAAAATGGACCTAATCCATCCAATCCATTTATCGTTAAACCCCATGTGTTTCATGATTTCCAGCATTGCTTCATGATCAATCGTATCAAAGGCCTTTGCAAAGTCAAGCTTAAGGAGAACGATCTCTCTTCTAGAAGATTTGCATTGGTATATGTATTCAAACGCCCAAGCGAGACAATCTTGAATGGATCTGCCCTTCAAGAATCCATATTGGTTTCAATGCACAATCTTTAAAATGATTTTCTGTAGTCAGTTGGCAAGTAACTTGGTGATTACTTTCAGGCAGCTGTTAAGCAGAGTTATTGGTCTGAAGTCATTAACTGTGCTTGGCGCGTTAACTTTCGGAATCAACATAATGAATCCATCATTGATACTTTCAAGGTTGAGCTTACCGTCAAAGAATTGATTGTAGAGGTTGTAGAAGTCCTCTTTAATCACCGGCCAGCAAGCTTTGAGAAAATGTCCAGTGAATCCATCCGGGCCAGGGGCTCTATCCACAGGCATGTATTTGATGACATTATCAATTTCATCCCGTGTGAATGGCACAGTAAGCTAGTCAAGGCCTTCAATCCGTTTGATAATTCTGGCTAGATCAAGTTTTCATTTCATGATGGGCCGAGGTGCCCAGTCTGTTTTTGAATGTTTGAAAGATAACTGATTCTTTACCTGCGTGATCTTCAACACAATAGCCATTTTCAGTTGTGAGAGAGGCAATATTATTCCTTCGATATCTTTCCGACGCCATGGCTTGAAAGAATTTAGGGTCTTCATCCCCAAATTTGACCCATCGAATAGTACAACTCTTTCTCCAGTATTCTTTTTGATATGCAAGGAGGCGCAAAATATGATTTTTGAGAATTTTCCGAAAGCTAGCCTCAGGTGTAGTAAGAACACGCTAATTTTCAAGTTCATCCAATTCGAAGATGGCTCTGTTTGAGTTCTCTATAGCAATAGGAAGTTTAGATATGCCCTTACTCCAACTCTTTAAGTCATGCCTTAGAACCTTGAATTTTCTGCAGAGAACCGTGGCCATATTGGATGCATGGACAGGTTTGGACCATGATTTGGTCACTGTGTCAAGAAAGCCCGGGTGATTTATCCAATATGACTCGAATCTGAAAATCTTGGAACGTGGGATGGAAGTCTCAATGCATATTACACATGGTATATGGTCAGAAACCGGTCTGCCAAGAGGTTTTACTAGGGTCTTTGGATAAGATGTGGTCCAGTTTATACTCGTGAAAAACCAGTCAATTTGTTCTAGAAGAGGACCGGTCTGCATATTGCTCCAAGTATAAGCACGCCCTTTGATTGGTAATTCAACTAGTTGTTGTGATCTGATGAAATCATTAAAAGTGATCATATCTCCAAAGTTAACTCCTGGTTTATTGCGATTTTCTGGGCAGCGGATGAAGTTGAAGTCTCCGACCAGGAGCCAATCATCTTTTTGTGGTATATCCAGGTAGAAAAGCCAATTGACGAAATCCTTGCGTTCATCCCCTTGGCAAGGGCCATAGACATTCACTAGTGTCTAGTGTTGTGCAGATTGTGTCGATTGGAAACGAATAACTAGGGCAAACTCTGGGAAGGCAATAACAGTGCATGTAAACAACGAGCTATTCCAAATAGTAGCTATACCACCCGAAGCTCCACGTGAGGGGATAAATTCAAATTTATCAAAGCGGCATGGACAGCAGGACTTAATGAAATTAGGGACAATTCCATTTGTCCCCCTAACTTGAGCCACCACCTGGCATTTGCCCCTAATTTTCAGGTATGCTCAAAAATACCCCTCTTCCGTCAAGTCACCTTACAGAAATGCCCTTCTGTGCCGTTACCGTCCGGTCAAAGGGGTTTGACCGTCTCGTGAATAGTAAATGGTGAACAGTAAATTCAAAAAAATTGCAACAAAATTCAAAAAAATCTGAAATTTTGTGGGATCGAAGATACTCAAGGGAGCAAGGCGCGTGCAAATTTTGGCACAGTTTGGACATTCCAGCAGCCCGTGTCAAACGAAAAACTTTAAAATGTATGCTGTGAGTAGTGAATTAAAAAAAATAGCAAGAAAATTTAAAAAATATGAAATTTTTTGGCATCAAAGAGGCTGGGGTGCGCAAGGTGCGTGCAATTGTTTTTGCGTTTCGACACTGTAGGAGCTCGTGGAGAAAAAAACAAAATTTGGCGCAGAAAAAAACTTTGAAAATGCACTATTTTGTTTTTTTTTTTGCTAGAGCACCTCGCATGTCATTTGATCACAAAAATTTGCAAGCGCCTTGCGCACCCAAGCCTCTTTGATGCCAAAAAATCATATTTTTTTAAATTTTCTTGCTATTTTTTTGAATTTACAGTTCACAGCATATAGATTTAAATTTTTTCCTTTCCTGCGAGTTCCTGGAATGTCCAAACAATGCGAAAATTTGCACACACCTTGCGCCCTTAAGTATCTTCGATCCCACAAAATTTCAGATTTTTTTGATTTTTTTTGCTATTTTTTTCGAATTTACTGTTCCCCATGTTACTATTCATCAAACGGTCAAACCCCTTTGACCGGACGGCAAGGGCATTTCTGTAAGGTGACTTGACGGAAGAGGGGTATTTTTGAGCATACCTGAAAATTAGGGGCAAATGCCAGGTGGTGGCTCAAGTTAGGGGGATAAATGGAATTGTCCCATGAAATTATTATCAAAGTTTTGTTTCTTAGTCTCCTGCAAACAGATAACCGCACATCCACTAGAGGTGATGGCATTAAACAAAGCTAAATGTTTCTTATCGGAATTTAACCCACGGACATTCCAACAAAGAACGTTCCAGTTGACCAAAAGAACCATGACAGAAAATAAAAGGAGATTATGTAGTGTCAGAGGAAGGGGCCGCCTCCAACTCCTCATTCAGTGCGGCTTCAGAAAGCTCCTCTGCTGGTATAGCACATTTAACCGTGCCAATGTGCTGGATCATGGCAATGGGAGTGGGAGGAGGGACTGCAACATCATCTTCAATCTCGGAGATCACCACAGAAGTTTTGGCGGAGGGAGTCACCTGAGGCTTCACTTTGGAGACCCTAGGCTTGCTGTCATTCATTGGTGGAATTTTGAAGCCATCATACTTATTGGATCTCGTGCTTATCCTCAAAGATATTGCACATTCAGGAACAACCTTCTTTCCTTCACCGGCTGGCACTGGAAGAGCCAGACCTGATACTCAATGTGTTTTCAGTGTTGGCCAGAGCAACATCAGAAGGTGCAGTTGGATTTGCGAGACCCGAGGAGGCAGAATCAGTAACCACAGGAGCATAGGTAGAGTGTAACGCCCCGAGACCGACGCTCTAGAAGACTTCCAGCTATTCTGAGTTTTGCCGTCTGATTTTATTTTTGTTTGTCGCATTCATCATTGCATCTTTTGCATCGCATCATTTCATCTTGTAACCTTTTTAAAATCAGCTAAATAAACTGCATGGATCTTTGATCCATTTAAATCGAGGGAATTCACATGGTGATTTCTCTTTAAAACATATT
The DNA here is from genome assembly GCF_018294505.1 of Triticum aestivum. NCBI lineage: Eukaryota > Viridiplantae > Streptophyta > Magnoliopsida > Poales > Poaceae > Triticum > Triticum aestivum. The sequence goes on along the minus strand of NC_057796.1, from coordinate 225,856,346 downwards.
CAAAGTCTCCTACTAATATTAGGGAGCTATATTAAATATTCCACTTTTTCGGAATCACCCATAAACACACTTGCAAAATAATTCCGTTCCTTTTCTGCATCAAGTTTGGTCTCCAAACTTTGCCCTAAATTCTTGCATCACTTTTTGGAGCTCCACCAAAAATCTCAACATTTTGGCCACTCCTAAACCTTGTCCTAGTTCAAACCATTTGAATTAAATTCAGATGAGTTTGGATTTAAATCTTGCATTCGTGCCAACTTCTATTTTTCTTGGATCAAGCTCATTTTTTTGTGAGTCCGGGAAAATTACCCGCGTGTCCAACTTCTTCCCCTAACCTCTCTTTCTTTTCTTTCTTATCTCTGTTTTGTTTTTATTTTCTTTAGAGTGAGAGAGAGAGCCCAGCCCAGCTGCAACCTATGCCCAGGCCGGCCCAAGGTCCAGCCAAGGCCCAACTCTAGCGCCTATCTAACCTACCCCCAATCCCGATCGATCCCCTCCTCCTCGTTCCCTCGCGCCGCCACATGCACATTCTCGCCTCCTGCTCGATCCCCTCCTTCTTCCTCGCGTTGCCTTCCTCTCCTGCTGTTGCGCCGCCGGCCTCGACCTTTCCCCTGCGCGCAACCCTTCCTCCTCTGCCTCGTCCCCAACGCGTGGAGGCCTCCTCCCGTGCCTCTCGATCCCGTCGCGCCGGCCTGCGATCGCCGCTGACGACAAGCTCCACCAGGAGCCCGGAGTCCCCTGCCTTCTCTGCACAAGCGCCCGTGCGCACTGGTCCCCGCAGCCCGCACTAGGTGCTCCTTCCCTGCGCTCGAAGTCAGCCGCGCCGCTGAGCCGCCCGAGCTCCTCCTTGCCCAACCTCTACCTCTCCCTCGTCTGCAAGGGAGACAGGCGACCGAAGCCTTGCGCCAAGCTCCCCTGCATCGCGTGAGTCGCCGAGCCCCTGCCTCCTCGCCCGCTTCAAGTCCCCGCCGTCAAGCTCCACGCCGCCGCCCCTGCTACGCTTCGAGCCCACCTCTGTGTCGCTCGCTCAGGCTACCAGCAACCTTAGCATGCCAAGGCCCAGCCCAGCGCCGCATCTTCCTCATCCCGCTGTTCGATTGCCTCCTTGTTGTTGCCACCCGAGGCCCTGGTGTTGCTTCGTTTTGGATCGTCAAGACCGACAAGATCGACTACACAAAACTGCCAGTACCTCTACGCACGGATACACCAAGACCGTCCCGGATAACGTCAAGTACCACGACAACCATGTCCCGTCAAGTTCGTCTACGGAATGAGTACCACTACGCCCGAATACCGTGGATGCACCAAGTTCCACTATGAGATGTACCACTACCGTCGTCGTGAACGACTACTTCCACGACGTCCGTGAACCACTACTTCCACTACCGTCGCGAGAACGACTACTTCCACTACGGCCCGTGTACCACTACTTCCTTCGTCGAACGCGTTCCGCCCCGAATGCACGCTTCGAAGGTATAACCTCGAGACGATGCCCGTGGACAAATGCATGTGTTGTATGAGATGCACCCTAGTTTGCTCTGTGCCCGAGTTGTCTTTGCACGTTCCTCCTCGTTCGCCATGCCGCCGTCCCGTGGGAACCCGGAATCCGGGATCACTCCCCATCTCTTGCGTGTTCCACACATCCGCACACTTCTCTTTTGCATCGGTATCTCAATCGAGTTACCCGGACCGGAATGTTGTCGTGGCACCATTTCCGTTTCGCCGCCGTGGCACCCTTTTTCGTTCCGCCATGCTGACCAAATGCTTCATAACATGCTCATGTCAACATTTTCATAAAAACTGCATAAAACTTGCATATGTCACCCGCATCATGATAACAACATTTAAAATGTTTAAAATTGTTGTTTGCATCAAATTGCTAAATGACATATGGGGATTTTCCGGAATTGTTGTTTTTTGTTTCTGGCCTCATTTAAATTGCCTAGATAGGTAGTTTTGTTATGCTTCACCCCTTGCCATGTTTAATAACATTTAATATTGTTGGGTACATAACCGAGAGAGAACTTAATGAGTCATGTGGTGTTTCGTCAATATGCAACTCGTTGCATATTGAGCTCCACTTAATTTGTAGTATTGTTTGTGCACTTTGCCATGCCATGCCTCTTTAAACCGGACATGCATCATACTTGATTGTGCATCATGCCATGTTTCTGTGATGGTTGTTTACCATGTTGTTTGCTTCTTTCCGGTTTGCTTCTCTCGTTAGCTTCGGTTTCGTTCCGGAGTTGTGAGGATTCGTTCGACTACGTCCGTTTGTCTTCTTCATGGACTCGTTCTTCTTCCTTGCGGGATCTCAGGCAAGATGACCATACCCTCGAAATCACTTCTATCTTTGCTTGCTAGTTGTTCGCTCTATTGCTATGCCGCGCTACCTACCACTTGCTATATCATGCCTCCCATATTGCCATGTCAAGCCTCTAACCCACCTTTCCTAGCAAACCGTTGTTTGGCTAGTTACCGCTTTTGCTCAGCCCTTCTTATAGCGTTGCTAGTTGCAGGTGAAGTTGAAGATTGCTCCATGTTGGAACATGTTTATGTTGGGATATCACAATATCTCTTATTTAATTAATGCATCTATATACTTGGTAAAGGGTGGAAGGTTCGGCCTTATGCCCGGTGTTTTGTTCCACTCTTGCCGCCCTAGTTTCCATCATACCGGTGTTATGTTCCTTGATTTTGCGTTCCTTACGCGGTTGGGTGATTTATGGGACCCCCTTGACAGGTCGCTTTGAATAAAACTCCTCCAGCAAGGCCCAACCTTGGTTTTACCATTTGCCTACCTAAGCCTTTTTCCCTTGGGTTCTGCAGACTCAAGGGTCATCTTTATTTACCCCCCCCCCCCGCCCAGGACAGTGCTCCTTCGAGTGCTGGTCCAAACCGAGCGATGTCCGGCGCCCCCTGGGCAACCAGGGACTATGCCAACCCGACGTCTTGCTCATCCGGTGTGCCCTGAGAACGAGATATGTGCATCTCCTATCGGGATTTGTCGGCACATCGGGCGGCTTTGCTGGTATTGTTTTACCATTGTCGAAATGTCTTGTAAACCGGGATTCCGAGACTGATCGGGTCTTCCGGGGAGAAGGAATATCCTTCATTGACCGTGAGAGCTTGTGATGGGCTAAGTTGGGACACCCCTGCAGGGTATAAACTTTCGAGAGCCGTGCCCGCAGTTATGTGGCAGATGGGAATTTGTTAATGTCCGGTTGTAGAGAACTTGACACTTGACTTAATTAAAATACATCAACCGCGTGTGTAGCCGTGATGGTCTCTTTTCGGTGGAGTCCGGGAAGTGAACACGGTTCTTGTGTTATGCTTGAACGTAAGTAGTTTCAGGATCACTTCTTGATCACTTCTAGTTCACGACCGCTGCGTTGCTTCTCTTCTCGCTCTTATTTGCGTATGTTAGCCACCATATATGCTTAGTGCTTGCTGCAGCTTCACCTCACTACCTTCTCCTACCCATAAGCTTAAATAGTCTTGATCTAGCGGGTGTGAGATTGCTGAGTCCTCGTGACTCACAGATACTTCCAAACAGTTGCAGGTGCCGACGATACCAGTGCAGGTGATGCTACCGAACTCAAGTGGGAGTTCGACGAGGACCTTGGTCGTTACTATGTTTCGTTTTCCTGATGATCAGTAGTGGAGCTCAGTTGGGACGATCGGGGATCTAGCATTTGGGGTTGTCTTCTTTTATTTTGGTTCCGTAGTCGGACCTATGTGTGTACTCTGATTGATGTATGATTTATTTATGTATTGTGTGAAGTGGCGATTGTAAGCCAACTCTTTATCCCATTCTTGTTCATTACATGGGATTGTGTGAAGATGACCCTTCTTGCGACAAAACCACAATGCGGTTATGCCTCTAAGTCGTGCCTCGACACGTGGGAGATATAGCCGCATCGTGGGTGTTACAAGTTGGTATCAGAGCCATCCCCGACTTAGGAGCCCCCTGCTTGATCGAATCGCTGACGTTGTTGAGTCTAGAACAAAAGTGTTTTGAGTCTTAGGATTATATATATCGGAGAGTAGGATTCTTTTTACTCCTCAGTCCCTTCGTCGCTCTGGTGAGGCCCCCTGACGTAGAAGTTTTGACTCTCCTCTCCTCAAATTTCACTAGAAAAAATTTAGGATCACGCGGGTATCTTGGAATCGTTCCGATGGTTTTGTGACGAGAACATTATTCTTGGTGCCTCCTGACATTTAGGGGTTGTGGCAGTGTCCCGGGGAGTTGAGCTCCGAGGTGTTGTCGTCACAATTTTATCGTTGCAGTACTGGAATACCTGAGTTTCGCCGACATTGAAAATCTCTTTTATGAAGTTGTTGGTGAGATCACCTCGACGCCACCCAGTACTGGGGCGGGAGTTCGGGAGTATTGCCATAACTCGTATAACGGATGCTTTTCGAAGGTTGAGGTACACGATTTCCGGAGTTTTCTTGGTTATGTGTTGAGGATGGATACAGCTGGATCTAGGGATTGTTAGTTTGGGTGAGATATATTGCGTCCCCTGTATCCCCAACACCTAATTGCATAACCAGAAAGTTTCGGGAGTTTATAGGTGGGAATTCAAGTAGTTCCTAGAATATCTTTCCAACAGACACATGATACGATATGGGATCTATCATATGTTTGTTTCTGGCTTATTTTGCAAGCCAATCCTTTGTTTTGTTTTAAGTTGTGGTATTTGAGTTGCTTCAATGTCAAGTGTTGATTCCATACCTTTTCCAAGTGGTGTTCTCATGTTTCTATGGGAGTGTTAATCCTTCTTGGTCATCAAGAGTGTCATCCCAATTCTATTTCCAACCGGTGTGCTTCTCTTCAAGTGGATCCGATCATTTTCAACATCCGCAAGATCAACTCTAAGTTTTCTCAACGGTGTTTGTTTCATCCGTCCCAAGTTGCCTTTGTTTTTCCCGCCCTCCCACCCTTTTCCTTCAAGGAATCAGATGTCTTAACCAAGTATCCATTTTATTCATGTGAAGTCCCTTCATTCTTTTCAATCAATGTTCTTACCCGGTGGTTCTCATGAAGATGTTCTTCAAGTTTATCATTCTTCTTTTTCTTCTCCGGTGGACTAAATTCAAGCCTTCAATGTTGGTCACATTCCTTTCCTTGTTTCAAATGTTTTTCTCATGCCGGTGTATCTCTTAATCATTCACCTCTCGCTTTCCATGTGTTCCGGAGTGTTGAAGATATCTCAGGAGATTCGTGTTTTCATTCAAGATCCGTTCAAGCTATTTCGAGGTTGTTATCTCATTCAAGCCATTTAATTCAACCGGCGCAATCTCTCTTTTAAATTGTTCAACGGTGTTTCTCTTGAGTGGGCCCTAACCCACAGGTCTTTTCCCAGGATCTTACCTAACTCTTCTAATTCTTTCCGGAGTTATTCTCAAATTCATTGCAAAGTTTGACGTAAGAATGAATTATCATCAGTCAAATGTCTTTCTCCAAGATCTTTCAAATTCTTTTCATTGTTGGTTCAATCTTTCTAATTGTCATTCCGGAGTGCCTCAACAATTCATGGTGGTGTTTCTCGTCATCATTCTCAACATTTGAAGACCGAAGAAGAGTTCCTCTTCAATCTTATCCGTTCTCTCAAAGATGCGTGGTTCTAACTTGTTGCCATCCTCTCATAATTGTTTTTGACTGCGAGTATTCTTTTCACCCATCCGGAGCAATTCAGGAGTCTTTTCAGTTTGATTCTCTGGAACTCATCATCTCAGAATTATTCATTCTCAGCTTTCAGATCTCATTCTCCAAATCTTACCGGTGCATCATTCAAGTATTCTCTAATCAGCTCGTCATCTATTCGTTCACTTGTATCTAAATCCCCTCAAGTATCTTCTTTCGTTTTCCAATTCTTCCCGGTGAATTGTGCCTTTGCTACTTTCATTTTCAGTTCTTACGATGGTTTGTTTAAGATTCCTCTTCGTTTGGCATCGTATCAATTCATTTGTTCTCTCATAATCCTACCGGTGGTTTGTTCAACATTCCTATTCCTTTATTATCGTATCATTTCATTCGTTCTTTCCAATCCTCCCGGTGATTCGGCGAAGAATTCTTCAAGTTGGCGCTATATCCCTCTTCAATCCTTGCAAAAGAAATAAGTGGCATGCCAAATCCGTTGCTTGCCATCAATTTAAATTGGTGAAGGATATGCATAACATAATTCTTATTCTTGTTTAATCCAAGTGATTAATTTCTTCTTTCCGGAGTTGTTCATCATATCACATTCTCGGTTCGAGTTGCTTCATCTTTCTTTTCTGGAGTTCCAAGTTTTCCGCTTTATCTCGTCGCGAAGCTCCATCTAAATCATTGCAAGGATCACCTTGTTCTTTCAACTTCTCTTCCTTTCTATCATTCTTTTATTACGGGAGTTCTCACGAAGGCTCTACATGGTGGTTCATCAAACATCCTCAAATGTTGGATGTTTTCCATAAGCCCACAACAAGCGTATTTTCGTTGTTGATTTTCCAACAACTCTGTTCAACCCTTCTTCGTAAGGATGTTCTCAAATTCATTTCTAGTAGAAGATGTTCTTCTTCTTCGTTCTTTTCACTCCATTATTCATTTCGGAGGCTTTCTGGTATTGCTCTCTTCGAACCATCATCTTTTCATATCAAGATCATGTTTTCTTTTCCTTTCTGGCCCAATTAACAGGAGTGTCGTGTCCTCCATTCAAGTTCTCTCATCTTAACAAGTTTTGCCTCTCTTTTCAATCGGAGCGCTATCTGAAATCCTTCTTACCACTGGTGCCATTCTTTTTATAGTTCCGGAGGCAGTGTGTTGTTGATTTCAACAAGCATCATCCAATCAAGTTAATGTTAATTCCTTCCATTTTCAGTTGGAGTGCTGTTCGAAATATTTCATTCTTATCCCCTCTATATCTTGTTTTAACCGGAGTGGTTTCATTGGCTATCTTGTCATTCTCGCTGTATTCCTTGTTCCTCTTGTCCAACGGACAGTTTGCAGTCTCATTCATCTCTGTTGTATTATTTCTTTCAAGTTGTTCAATCTCCCAAGGTTCGTGGTTTCATTCGTTTGTCAATGAAGCAACTTAGTTTACCTCTTCTCTTCCTCTTCCGTTTCTCTCTGGTGCCATCCTAGATCTCGGGACGAGATCCTCTTGTAGTGGTGGAGTGTTGTAACGCCCCGAGACCGACGCTCTAGAAGACTTCCAGCTATTCTGAGTTTCGCCGCCTGATTTTACTTTTGTTTGTTGCATTCATCGTTGCATCTTTTGCATCGCATCATTTCATCTTGTAACCTTTTTTAAAATCAGCTAAATAAACTGCATGGATCTTTGATCCATTTAAATCGAGGGAATTCACATGGTGATTTCTCTTTAAAACATATTCAAAGTCTCCTACTAATATTAGGGAGCTATATTAAATATTCCACTTTTTCGGAATCACCCATAAACACACTTGCAAAATAATTCCGTTCCTTTTCTGCTTCAAGTTTGGTCTCCAAACTTTGCCCTAAATTCCTGCATCACTTTCTGGAGCTCCACCAAAAATCTCAACATTTTGGCCACTCCTAAACCTTGTCCTAGTTCAAACCATTTGAATTAAATTTAGATGAGTTTGGATTTAAATCTTGCATTCGTGCCAACTTCTATTTTTCTTGGATCAAGCTCATTTTTTTGTGAGTCCGGGAAAATTACCCGCGTGTCCAACTTCTTCCCCTAACCTCTCTTTCTTTTCTTTCTTATCTCCATTTTGTTTTTATTTTCTTTAGAGTGAGAGAGAGAGAGCCCAGCCCAGCTGCAACCTATGCCCAGGCCGGCCCAAGGTCCAGCCAAGGCCCAACTCTAGCGCCTATCTAACCATACCCCCAATCCCGATCGATCCCCTCCTCCTCGTTCCCTCGCGCCGCCACACGCACATCCTCGCCTCCTGCTCGATCCCCTCCTTCTTCCTCGCGTTGCCTTCCTCTCCTGCTGTTGCGCTGCCGGCCTCGACCTTTCCCCTGCGCGCGACCCTTCCTCCTCTGCCTCGTCCCCAACGCGTGGAGGCCTCCTCCCGTGCCTCTCGATCCCGTCGCGCCGGCCTGCGATCGCCGCTGACGACGAGCTCCACCAGGAGCCCGGAGTCCCCTGCCTTCTTTGCACGAGCGCCCGTGCGCGCTGGTCCCCACAGCCCGCGCCAGGTGCTCCTTCCCTGCGCTCGAAGTCAGCCGCACCGCTAAGCCGCCCGAGCTCCTCCTTGCCCGACCTCTGCCTCGCCCTCGTCTGCAAGGGCGATAGGCGACCGAAGCCTTGCGCCAAGCTCCCCTGCATCGCGTGAGTCGCCGAGCCCCTGCCTCCTCGCCCGCTTCAAGTCCCCGCCGTCAAGCTCCACGCCACCGCCCCTGCTTCGCTTCGAGCCCACCTCTGCGTCGCTCGCTCAGGCTACCAGCAGCCTTAGCACGCCAAGGCCCAGCCCAGCGCCGCATCTTCCTCAGCCCGCTGTTCCATTGCCTCCTTGTTGTTGCCACCCGAGGCCCTGGTGTTGCTTCGTTTTGGATCGTCAAGACCGACAAGATCGACTACACAAAACTGCCAGTACCTCTACGCACGGATACACCAAGACCGTCCCGGATAACGTCAAGTACCACGACAACCATGTCCGTCAAGTTCGTCTACGGAATGAGTACCACTACGCCCGAATACCGTGGATGCACCAAGTTCCACTATGAGATGTACCACTACCGTCGCCGTGAACGACTACTTCCACGACGTCCGTGAACCACTACTTCCACTACCGTCGCGAGAACGACTACTTCCACTACGGCCCGTGTACCACTACTTCCTTCGTCGAACGCGTTCCGCCCCGAATGCACGCTTCGAAGGTATAACCTCGAGACGATGCCCGTGGACAAATGCATGTGTTGTATGAGATGCACCCTAGTTTGCTCCGTGCCCGAGTTGTCTTTGCACGTTCCTCCTCGTTCGCCATGCCGCCGTCCCGTGGGAACCCGGAATCCGGGATCACTCCCCATCTCTTGCGTGTTCCACACATCCGCACACTTCTCTTTTGCATCGGTATCTCAATCGAGTTACCCGGACCGGAATGTTGCCATGGCACCATTTCCGTTTCGCCGCTGTGGCACCCTTTTTCGTTCCGCCATGCTGACCAAATGCTTCATAACATGCTCATGTCAACATTTTCATAAAAACTGCATAAAACTTGCATATGTCACCCGCATCATGATAACAACATTTAAAATGTTTAAAATTGTTGTTTGCATCAAATTGCTAAATGACATATGGGGATTTTCCGGAATTGTTGTTTGTTGTTTCCGGCCTCATTTAAATTGCCTAGATAGGTAGTTTTGTTATGCTTCACCCCTTGCCATGTTTAATAACATTTAATATTGTTGGGTACATAACCGAGAGAGAACTTAATGAGTCATGTGGTGTTTCGTCAATATGCAACTCGTTGCATATTGAGCTCCACTTAATTTGTAGTATTGTTTGTGCACTTTGCCATGCCATGCCTCTTTAAACCGGACATGCATCATACTTGATTGTGCATCATGCCATGTTTCTGTGATGGTTGTTTACCATGTTGTTTGCTTCTTTCCGGTTTGCTTCTCTCGTTAGCTTCGGTTTCGTTCCGGAGTTGTGAGGATTCGTTCGACTACGTCCGTTTGTCTTCTTCATGGACTCGTTCTTCTTCCTTGCGGGATCTCAGGCAAGATGACCATACCCTCGAAATCACTTCTATCTTTGCTTGCTAGTTGTTCGCTCTATTGCTATGCCGCGCTACCTACCACTTGCTATATCATGCCTCCCATATTGCCATGTCAAGCCTCTAACCCACCTTTCCTAGCAAACCGTTGTTTGGCTAAGTTACCGCTTTTGCTCAGCCCTTCTTATAGCGTTGCTAGTTGCAGGTGAAGTTGAAGATTGCTCCATGTTGGAACATGTTTATGTTGGGATATCACAATATCTCTTATTTAATTAATGCATCTATATACTTGGTAAAGGGTGGAAGGCTCGGCCTTATGCCTGGTGTTTTGTTCCACTCTTGCCGCCCTAGTTTCCGTCATACCGGTGTTATGTTCCTTGATTTTGCGTTCCTTACGCGGTTGGGTGATTTATGGGACCCCCTTGACAGTTCGCTTTGAATAAAACTCCTCCAGCAAGGCCCAACCTTGGTTTTACCATTTGCCTACCTAAGCCTTTTTCCCTTGGGTTCTGCAGACTCAAGGGTCATCTTAATTTACCCCCCCCCCCGGGCCAGTGCTCCCTCGAGTGCTGGTCCAAACCGAGCGATGTCCGGCGCCCCTGGGCAACCAGGGTCTATGCCAACCCGACGTCTTGCTCATCCGGTGTGCCCTGAGAACGAGATATGTGCAGCTCCTATCGGGATTTGTCGACACATCGGGAGGCTTTGCTGGTCTTGTTTTACCATTGTCGAAATGTCTTGTAAATCGGGATTCCGAGACTGATCGGGTCTTCCCGGGAGAAGGAATATCCTTCGTTGACTGTGAGAGCTTGTGATGGGCTAAGTTGAGACACCCCTGTAGGGTATAAACTTTCGAGAGCCGTGCCCGCGGTTATGTGGCAGATGGGAATTTGTTAATGTCCGGTTGTAGAGAACTTGACACTTGACTTAATTAAAATACATCAACCGCGTGTGTAGCCGTGATGGTCTCTTTTCGGCGGAGTCCGGGAAGTGAACACGGTTCTTGTGTTATGCTTGAACGTAAGTAGTTTCAGGATCACTTCTTGATCACTTCTAGTTCACGACCGCTGCGTTGCTTCTCTTCTCGCTCTTATTTGCGTATGTTAGCCACCATATATGCTTAGTGCTTGCTGCAGCTCCACCTCACTACCTTCTCCTACCCATAAGCTTAAATAGTCTTGATCTCGCGGGTGTGAGATTGCTGAGTCCTCGTGACTCACAGATACTTCCAAACAGTTGCAGGTGCCGACGATACCAGTGCAGGTGATGCTACCGAACTCAAGTGGGAGTTCGACGAGGACCTTGGTCGTTACTATGTTTCGTTTTCCTGATGATCAGTAGTGGAGCCCAGTTGGGACGATCGGGGATCTAGCATTTGGGGTTGTCTTCTTTTATTTTGGTTCCGTAGTCGGACCTATGTGTGTACTCTGATTGATGTATGATTTATTTATGTATTGTGTGAAGTGGCGATTGTAAGCCAACTCTTTATCCCATTCTTGTTCATTACATGGGATTGTGTGAAGATGACCCTTTTTGCGACAAAACCACAATGCGGTTATGCCTCTAAGTCGTGCCTCGACACGTGGGAGATATAGCCGCATCGTGGGTGCTACATAGAGGCTGCAGCATTGTTCATATCTGAAGACAACAACATCATAGCTTCAGAAGGAGCAGAGAAGTTCTGACCTTATGTGTTCTGAAACTCATCAAGCTGAGTACTGTGTGGAGCTGCAGAAATGGTCATGTCTGAAGGAATCACCATCATAGATTCAGAAGGAGCAGCAAGGCTCAGGTCAGGTATGTTATGAATTTCTTCTAGCTGCACAGTGGATGTAGAAGTCACATGAGTCTGTTTGGTAGCAGTAACAATCAGCATGTCATTGTCCTTGGTGATTACAGCTTTAGTTTCCACCCACTCATTTTTCAGACCAAAGCCTGTACTCCAAGGTCCATAAGCGGCAACAAGGAGCATGATGGCGGATCTCAGGAAAGAGTTCAGTCTGATATAAGGAATACCTTGATTAATCAACATTGAGGAGACAACATCACCGTGTTCAGACATACTAAACTGCAAACCCATACGGGAAAGTGATACTGCAACTTCAAGTGTGTTACTTGGAACAGTAGGTTGAGCCACAACCCCATGGTTAGCAGATGATGTTGCAGTAGAGCTCTCGCCTGTAACCATGGAGTGGAACAAGTTAACTGGTACCAGGACATAAGAGTCAGAGAGCGTTGCACTGGAATCAGAGCTACCAAAAGTGGAGATTGAGTCAATCCAAGTGAGGCCAGGGCTGTCATGCAGATTATTGTTGGGCACAATTCCATCCTGAACTTGAAGGCCTTCTGAAGCAAGCTATTCCTGAAAGTCATATAGAACTGGGGGTGGCGACGGTGGCCATTGTCCCCAATTCACCTGAAAATGTACCTCATGACCTTGATTTCCTCCTTCAGCATTATTTGCTGCATTGGCATTCATGGCAGCATTCTGAGCCATCCAGTTGTTAACTGAGCTTGGTAAAGTTGTTCTGCCGTAAGACCATCACCATGCAATGGATGAGGAGTTTCATCAGCAGGTGGTGGATCGATGCCTGCAGGTGGGATGTCAGGAAGATGGGCATTCCAATCACTACTCCCCAGCATGGTTACGCACACTGTCCAGCAAAGCCGTTCACCACCAAGCTGATGCATGACGAAGCTCTTTGGAACCAGCCTCAAATGAATAACCCTGACCTTAATCAGAACTAGCTTCCTATCTCCCCTCGGATTGTTCCAAGTAATTATCGTTGTTATCGGATTGAATACTTTTATGGATTTGAGAACACTTGATATATGTCTTGCAATTGAATACTCGTGGTGACAATGGGGTATCGTATTGATTCACTTGATATATGTTTTGGCACTCAACTCGCGGATTCCCGAGGTGACATTGGGGTAATCTATGCATAGGGGTTGATGCACGTTCTTGTCTTTGTTTCTCCGGTAGAAATCTTGGGGCACTCTTTGAAGTTCTTTGTGTTGGATTGAGTATTATGAATACGAATTTGCTTTGGTGTTATTTTAGTGTAAGGGAAAATTGAGCGTTGTACGAACTTATGATGGCAAAGCAATAAAAGCGACTGACTGCATAATAAAGGTTGCTATCATAAGGGACAATATAACATGACGTTCTTTTGCACTAAGGGGTTGAGCATACAAACAAATAAGTGCATGGCAACCTCTACTTCCCTCTGCGAAGAGCCTATCTTTTAATTTTCAGTATTTATTTCTATGCAAAGAGTCAAAGTTATTCTCTCTATTCCTTTTTGTTTTTCTCTTTTGGAAAGCATCATGTGGTGAGGAAATATCTAGGCACATATGTCCAGTTGAATATGGGTAGCATGAGTTATTATTGTTGACATCACCCTTGAGGTGAATACGTTGGGAGGCAGAACAATAAGCCCCTATCTTTCTATGTGTCCGGTTGAAACGTTTTGCTCATGTGTATGCGGTGAGTGTTAGCAATCATAGAAGATTATATGATGGTTGAGTATGTGGAGCTCTTACTTAAACTCTGTTGAATAAGTTGAATTGCAATTGCTTGGTGACTAAGAACATAGGTTGTTGAGTTTCAAGAGAGTTCATTGTTTGAACCTTAACATGTGAATTGGTTGCTACTATAACATGAGAAGTTTTATAAGAAAGAATTGTTGTTATGATGCTAGGAAAAGTGATTGAAATTGTCATTGATCAAACTTGTGCACTTTGCTAGCATTCAAACTTCATAAATTATTTCTTTTATCATTTACCTACTCGAGACGAGTAGGAATTAAGCTTGGGGATGCTGATACGTCTCCAACGTATCTATAATTTATGAAGTATTCATGCTGTTATTTTATCATTCTTGGATGTTTTACAATCATTTTATAGCACCTTTATATCATTTTTTGGGACTAACCTATTGACACAGTGCCCAGTGCCAGTTGCTGTTTTTTGCTTGTTTTTTACATCGCAGGAAATCAATATATACCAAACGGAGTCCAAACGCAACAAAACTCCGCGGAGATTTTTTATGGACCAGAAATCATCCATTGGGCCAGAGCAGCACCTGGGGGTGTCCCGAGGGGGGACAACACACCAGGGCACGCCAGGGCCCCATGGCGCGCCCAGGTGGGTTGTGCCCACCTCGATGGCCTCCCGCACCCCCTCTTTGCACTATAAATTCCCAAATATTCAGAAACCCTTTGGGGTTAACCTAGATCAGAAGTTCCGCCGCCGCAACGCTCTGCAGCCACCAAAAACCAGTGTAGACCAGTTCCGGCACCCTGCCGGAGGGGAATCATATCCGGTGGCCATCTTCATCATCCCGGCGGCCACCACGATGAGGAGGGAGTAGTCCACCCTCGGGGCTGAGGGTTTGTACCAGTAGCTATGTGTTTAATCTCTCTCTCGTGTGTTCTGGAGATGTCACTGATAACCCAGAAGTATAGGGGATCAATTGTAGCCTCTTTTGATAAGTAAGAGTGTCGAACCCACGAGGAGCTAAAGGTAGAACAAATATTCCCTCAAATTCTATCGACCACCGATACAACTCTACACATGCTTGACGTTCGCTTTACCTAAAACAAGTATGAAACTAGAAGTACTTTGTAGGTGTTTTTGGATAGGTTTGCAAGAATATAAAGAGCACGTAAATAAAAACTAGGGGCTGTTTAGATAAAGACACAACTAAAGTAAATATAGCGAGTGTGGAAAAGTGGTGGTAGGATTTGCGAAATTGTCCCTAAGCAATTGACTACTTTACTAGACCGATAGCAAGTATCATGTGGGAGAGGCCACTGCTAGCATGTTATCCCTGACTTGGAATTCTATGCACTTATGATTGGAACTATTAGCAAGCGTCCGCAACTACTAACGTTCATTAAGGTAAAACTCAACCATAGCATTAAGATATATTGGTCCCCCTTCAATCCCGTATGCATCAATTTCTATGCTAGGCTGAAGCTTCTGTCACTCTTGCCCTCCAATTATCAACATACAACTAACCCTATGGTGTGATCCACGCGCGCGCTCATATGATGGGAACCAAAGGACAGCAACATAACCACAAGCAAATTAAATCAATCATAGAAATTCATCAACCACCGATAGGACAACGAAAATCTACTCAGACATCATAGGATAGCAACACATCATTGGATAATAATATGAAGCATAAAACACCATGTTCAAGTAGAGGGTACAGCGGGTTGCGGGAGAGTGGACCGTTGTAGATAGAGGGGGGGAAGGTGGTGGAGATGTTGGTGAAGATGGCGGAGGTGTTGGTGAAGATCGCGGTGATGATGATGGCCATGGCAGCATTCCGGCGCCACCGGAGGAGAGGGGGAGAGGGGCCCCTTCTTCCTATTCTTCCTTGACCTCCTCCCTAGATGGGAGAAGGGTTTCCCCTCTGGTCCTTGGCCTCCATGGCATGGGAGGGGCGAGAGCCCCTCCGAGATTGGATCTGTCTCTCTGTCTCTCTCTGTTTCTGCGTTCTCCTCTGCTGCCCTTTCACCGTTTCGTATATATATGGAGATCCGTAACTCCGATTGGACTGAAACCTTCGCCGTGATTTTTTTACCAAAAATTAGCTTTCTTGCGGCTGAAGAAGGGCATCAACCGCCTTACGGGTGGCCCACGAGGGTCAGGGGCGCGCCCCCCTGCCTCGTGCCCACCTCGGACACCGTTTCGTGTTGATCTTTCTCCCAGATTTTCCAAATATTCCAAAAATAAGCTCCGTCCGTTTTTATCCCGTTTGGACTCCGTTTGATATGGATATTCTACAAAATATAAAACATGCAACAAACAGGAATTGACACTGGGCACTGGATCAATATGTTAGTCCCAAAAATAGTATAAAAAGTTGCCAAAAAGTATATGAAAGTTGTATAATATTGGCATGGAACAATCAAAAATTATAGATACGACGAAGACGTATCAGTCACGATCTTGATGTATCGCGGGCTTTGTTAATATAGTCAGATCATATGGTGTTTTCCCCTCTCTACCTTGTTGTGATGAATTGATTTTTTCCCTTTGAGATTTCATCGTTATCGGATTGAATACTTTTATGGATTTGAGAACACTTGATATATGTCTTGCAATTGAATACTCGGGGTGACAATGGGGTATCGTATTGATTCACTTGATATATGTTTTGGCACTCAACTCGCGGATTCCCAAGGTGACATTGAGGTAATCTATGCATAGGGGTTGATGCACGTTCTTGTCTTTGTTTCTCTCGTAGAAATCTTGGGGCACTTTTTGAAGTTCTTTGTGTTGGATTGAGTATTATGAATATGAATTTGCTTTGGTGTTATTTTAGTACGAACTCCAGGATAGATCGAACGGAAAGAATAGCTTTGTGTTATTTTAGTACGGACTCTTGAATAGATCAAACGGAAAAATAGCTTTGAGGTGGTTTCGTACCCTACAAACAATTTATTCTTATGTTCTCCGCTAGATAGGAACTTTGGAGTGATTCTTCATCGCACTTTGAGGGATGGTTATATGATCCAATTGTATTAGCATTGTTGAGAGGTTGCACTAGTGAAAGTACGGACCCTAGGCCTTGTTTTCAAGCATTGCAACACCGTTTTTGTGCCCGTTTACTATTTGCTACCTTGCTGTTTTTATTTATTCAGATTATGAAAATATATTTCTACCATCAATATTAGACTTTTATCACCATCTCTTTGCCGAACTAGTGCACCTATACAATTTGCCATTGTATTGGGTGTGTTGGGGACATAAGAGATTTTTTGTATTTGGTTGCAGGGTCGTTTGAGAGAGACTATCTTCATCCTACACCTCCCATGGATTGATAAACCTTAGGTTATCCACTTGAGGGAAAATTGCTACTGTCCTACAAAACTCTGCGCTTGGAGGGCCAACACGTGTCTACAAGAATAAAGTTGCGTAGTAGACATCACACATCAAGGCCTCAAGATCAAGATCTGGTTTCTTATCGCTACCGCTGGGAGTTAACGTGCCAGGATGACCCGCTGCCATACCCCTCACCGCCCACATGACCAAGGAACCCATCCATTGCCGCAATCACGAGCGGGCAGCCCGCTTGTCGGGTTGCCGCCCCGACATCCCTGATCGAACATTGCGCCACTAGAAGAACGACTGCCACCGCCCCGTCATATATGGTCGGCGCCCCCAGCCACGAGCAACTACAACCTCATTGGTCACAGTCTCCTTCGGTACCCTACGAATGCGTTTGGTAGGCTGCATATACCTCAGCGAGGCCTGCGCTTGAAGAAAATAGCCCATTTAGTTACCTGCATTCACTGTTGGGTCTGCATAGCACGAAGATTAAAGCACCTCTAGACCTGCATCTAGAGGAACGCTCAAATCGGCCATTATTGTGGAGCCAGACCCGCGCGGTGCAACCCTAGGCACGTGGGCGTGGGCGGTTGCATGCGTGGGTGCGGTCCCGAGACGTCGTGTTGTTTCCAGACGCGTCGTCATAAATTACCCTCACCTCCCTTCCTCATCACTCTCTCCCCTCTTCCCCACTCACACCGGCGGCGGCGACGGTGGCAACCACCTGAGCTCTAGTGCGAATAGATCCAAGACGGTGGCGGCAACCACCGGAGCGACTCCGAACCTCCACCGGAGCGCATCGGCCATGGCGGTAAGACCTCGTCCTCTCTGTACATCCACTGCTTTCGACTCAGGCTAGATTAGATTAGAGCACGCGATCTAAGAGTTATGGAGGGGATTGAACACATCGGGGGTGAAGGATTGCCATCAATCGATTCTGCATCGACGACTACTAGGGTTCATAGGTTATTTTTTATTACATCGAGGGTGGGAATTGGGGCACAACCTTTCTTGTCTAGCCGCGGCGATCCTGGAGTCGCGTCGAGGGGGGGGGGGGGGGCGTAGCCATCTTCTTTTCTTCCTCACCGTCTTCGTCCTCGTCGTCTTCGTGAAGAACGATGGGTCTTGCACGATCGCCTGCCGCCGACGCCCTGGCCACCATGTGCACCTCGTCGTTGTCGGCCTCCGGCGGCCCGAATGTGCTACTCCAGTACACCACGGCACGCTGGTCTTGAGGCGCCTTGTACTGACTGTACTTGGCCCATCTTGCCCGTTGTCCAGGGTCACCGGAGTCTGCCCGATTCATGGCCCAACGCGGAATGTCCACTGACATCGCGCCCTTGGCTGGGTCCAGAATTAGTGTCTTCAACTCGTCCGGCGTAGCCTTATTCACAACATCGGCATACTTGTGCATGTCATCGATGTTGCTGAAGTTCGAGCACACTTATATGGTGTGCTCGAACTTCTTGCGGTCACTAAGCGAGCACCCAAGGAAGAAGGCCCTCCATCCAATGCCCCAGGGGAAAGGGTTGGGGTTGGAGTTGGAGTTGGAGTTCATGGCGAGGGGGAGGTGGTGAAACAGAGAGGTGGAAGAGGAGAGGTGGTGAAACAGAGAGGTGGAAGAGGAGAGGTGGTGAAACAGAAGGGGTTTGAGTGCGGTGCTGGGTTAGTGGGGTGGTTTAATATAGGAGCGTTAGGCCGATATGAATGAATATTGACCATTGAACTGCGTGTTATTCATAATGCAGATGGGCAAGGGCAAGGAGGTGGAGAAGGGCAAGGAGGTTGTGCCTCAATTGGTCGAAGTGCCAGTATAGGATCACCCAAAGCCCCAAGCGGAGGAACTATGGCAACTACCATCAGGAGTCGGGACCAAAACACTTTTGCAAGGTTATCTTGCTCCAAAGCTGGAGAGTCTGCCATTGCCTTTGGACTTCACGAAGTACTTCCCCGCCATCCATACAGAGTTCAAGCTCAAGACGAACACCGGCTGTGCATGGAGGGTGACGGTGAGGGTGATCAAGGGCAGGGTCGCCCTTGATCACGGTTGGGCCACCTTCGCTGCTGACCCCCGACACCATGAAGGTGATCGTCTTCAACGATGAGGGCGTGGAGGTGGTCACCAAGTGCAAGGAGCACGGCAACGCCTTCACCGCGACCGCCTGAGCTCCTGTTGTCCGTTCCTTGTTGGCTTTTGCTTTAAGACTTGGGTTTCGTTTAAAACTTATTGTACTATGTTGATTTAAAACTTGTGATGCGTGGTTAAGACTTGTGTTTGTGCCTAAGATTATTCTATTGCTACTAGTTCAGTTGTTAGTAGTTCACATGTGACATTGGTAACCTCACCACATCGAGGAAGAGGTTACCACACAACTGTCGTGGATGTAACCAAACAACCGGACTTGTGTTCCCCCTCAAACAAGTCTGCAACCAAATAGCAGGCCTTTCGTTTTAGCACATGCAGGCTAGAGGGGATGCATGCAACCAATCAACATGCAGATGTTGGTTTTTTGAATGCATATGCTCAGCCAGGGCCAATTAAGACAAGTATGTAAAGTGACAAAAAATGATGCAGGTAACCAAACACGGCTTGCGTGTCGGCAGACACCGCCATCAGCTGTCGGGGGTCGTCTTCACACCCGAATCTCTCAAACCCCTCATGCCCGCAAAGAGAAGAGAAAACTGCCACCACGAGCCTGCCGCCGCCAGCCGCGTGGGCTTCGTCGACGGCAGCAGGAAGGAAGGAAGGAGGAGGAGGCGGGAGAAGAGTTAGGGGTCGCCGCGGCCGTGTCGCGCCGTCGCCCAAGGAGGTGACGCGAGGCCCGAGAGCGTTTTCCTCGACCGACTCGAGTGCTGGATCAAAGATGGAGCTAAAAGTTGGCAAACTGCAGGAGTCAAGCAATACCATACTTAATAATACAGCCTAATGCCCGGAGAGTATGCCTCCTTTTTGTCGTTTTCGTTTGGTTTGGCTCCAGCCGGGACCTACGTACTGATGTACAGTATCACTCCATAATAATTTTACTTAAAAGGACAAAAATGTAGCTCTTAAAAGAAAAAGCAAAACGCGGGGCTGACGACAGCGGCGGATCACCTAGAAAGAAGAAGGAATTACGAGTAGATGTCATGGGTAATGGGTCTAAGTTTAACTAAAATACGATGTCGTAGATGGCGGATCATGGCGAGTGCTGGATCAAAAATGGAGCTAAAAGTTGGCAAACTGCAGGAGTCAAGCAGTACCATATTTAATAATACAGCCTAATGCCCGGAGAGTATGCCTCCTTTTTGTCGTTTTCGTTTGGTTTGGCTCCAGCCTGGACCTACGTACTGATGTACAGTATCACTCCATAATAATTTTACT
Organism: Triticum aestivum; assembly: GCF_018294505.1. Classification (NCBI taxonomy): domain Eukaryota; kingdom Viridiplantae; phylum Streptophyta; class Magnoliopsida; order Poales; family Poaceae; genus Triticum; species Triticum aestivum. Next base: position 225,836,443 of record NC_057796.1, on the reverse strand, counting down.
TAAAAGGACAAAACTGTAGCTCTTAAAAGAAAAAGCAAAACGCGGGGCTGACGACAGCGGTGGATCACCTAGAAAGAAGAAGGAATTACGAGTAGATGTCATGGGTAATGGGTCTAAGTTTAACTAAAACACGATGTCGTGTATAAACTGTATCGTAATCACGTATACACGTCACCCGAGTGAAGTATTATAAAACAGCAATGCTACATCTACGTAATCAATCTTACGTAATTAATGTAATAGGCTAGGTGGCATCTTTTTGTTGGGCGAAATTAGAGGAGGGGGCCCACCTAGTTGAAATCAGGGGGTGGAGAGATTAGTTAGGAAGTTTACGTAAGGTGGGAACATAAGTATACGTAGGTGTAGCATTTTTTATGGAAATCGTTTATTTTCAGTCGGATGATAACAGCGATACATAAGTCGCCTCGTCCTAGCGACGCGTGTCCCCGCGTGGACCGGCAACGCGCACGGCTTATCCCCTCCGCGTGTCCCCTGTTTCTCTCGTCTTCCACCACTCACCGCTGAAATATTATCCGCTTGTTCAAATCCCCGTCTCCTTCCGACGCAGCAACAGCAAGACACCATCGGCCACCGGCCCGTCGTCATCGGCGGCAGCCACAGCTGCAAGAGCCAACCAATCGCCACCAGCTGCTGCAATCGCTCCACTTGCTTCTTTTCTTTTCTTTCTAGACGCAAGCACAGCAGCGCTGCGAGCCTGCGACCCACGATTTCGCCGTCGACGAGGGACGCTGCAACGTGAATCTCGCCATGGCGGCGGATCTACAATGCAGCAAGCTGCACACAACTCGTGGAGCCGGAGCCCATTGGCGCTGCGTTGGAGCTCCGCCGGAGTTGCGATGGAGGCCTCGGTGTTGCGTTGGAGCTCCGTCAGGGCTACAATGGAACTTCGCCGGAGCCGTCAGCGCCGCGTTGGAGCTCCACCGGAGTTGCAATGGAGCTTCGCCGGAGCCGTCGGCGCTGTGTTGGAGCTCTGCCGGAGTTGCAATGGAGCTTCGCCGGAGCCGTCGGCGCTGCGTTGGAGCTCCGTCCGGCTGCAATGGTGCTTCGCCGGAGTCTTCGGCGCTGCATTGGAGCTCCGCCGGGGCTGTAATGGAGGTTGGCCGGAGTTGCAACGGAGCTTCGTCGGAGCATCGGTGCTTTGTTGGAGCTGCAATGGAGCTCGCCGGACGCCCTCGGCGCTCCGTTGGAATTCCGCCGGGGCTGCGATGGCGCCGTGTTGACCGTGTCGAAGCTGTCGCGCTCGCTGCTGCTGTGATCCAACGGTCACCAGCACGCTAATCCAAATTCAGCCGGATGATTTCTCTAAGAAATCATCCGGCTGATTCGTAGCAGCCCTCATTTTTTATTATAAAACTACAAGCCCCGTCACTTAAACGGGATGCTCTGTGTGCTGACAGCGACAAACGATCGCGCGTATTCGGGCTGAACTCTGAAACCTAGGATTCATCGGACGGTACAGCCCGCTGTTTAACGATCTAGCTCACCGCTCCACAGCATTTCCCATGGAGCAGAGCTGATAGCAACTGGGCGGGGCGGCTAGCCTGGCCGTGGAGAAGGAAGGATACGTAAGTGGCACGGTGGCCGAAAGACGGAGGGCGGCCGCAGGAAGCGCGCGGTAGCTGCGTTTGGCCACCGTCCGCCAGCACCCGGCCGAGAGGTGGAGAGACTCACCCACCGGCTACATATCCTGCAGTATAGTCCCGATCGACTCGTCCGCTCGCTTTCCAACTCCAATCTATCATTCTCTCTATGGCACAAAAACGACACAAAGAAAATATGCGCTTTACCGTAAGTCTCCTTTTCTTTTCCGAAAAAAAAACCATATCTATCTATTGTCCAAAAGTTCAAACAATCCAAATATAATGAAAATTACACTGAGGCCCCGGAGCCACCGAACTGAAGGACCACTACTGCCATCAAAACAAAAATGCTAACACCTACGTATTGTTACATGCCAGACTTATGTAAATCAACTTTTTTCCTAATCCCCACTAATTCCCCTCCCCCCCCCCCCCCCTGATTTTTAGGGTGGTGCCCGGTGCCATCCAATCAAATAAGACCACATCATCATTTACATAAATTTTGTAGCTACCCTTTCGTAGGTGTAGCAAGGCTCACATCAAAACGAGTTGCCGACGCGTCGCTGTCGCCGCTCCCCTATCATTGTCGATAACAGCTGAGAAGTCTTCGTGCATGTGCCCTTAAGCAATAGCGGCGGCAGGATCATGCCATGACTCAGGGACTCAGGCAACCTTCCTACACTTTAACATTGTAGCTACAGTGCATGCTGCAGTCAAGTCAACGAAGCACACGAGGATCACGGCCTAGGCCAGCACCAGGGTTGCCTGAGGCCTGATGCCTCCACTGCCCTGAAGGATCAGTGCCCTGAAGCTGCAGGCGTCACCATTGAACCCTTAAATCAATCTGAAGTAGCTGGCATCATATCTTTACTGATACCTCCTTGTAATTGGACTAGTCTGCTTAACAGACCCAAACACCCACTTCACACAGCCAACTAGGACATCAACAATGATATTGTCTCAATAATGTTACATAGGATGGGTACTAAGTTGGAAGAGAGAGATTTTTATTTAATGTAAAAGATGATCTCCTGGTTAAAGAAGGTACATAGTTTTTTCTCCATTTTATGGATGCACTCTTGTAGTTACATGTTTTCGAGTTTCATTTTAACAACTCCATAATTTTACGAGGACACAACCACTAATAGCTAGAGTTAACACCAAGGTATAACTAATCGTATGATTTGTTCTCATGGTCACGTGCATGGCTAAGTGAAGGGTTGCCTTATCAACAACTATACATACTTCATAGACCATTGAAAGCGGCTTCCAATTTCTTGTACAGACTTCCAAAATGAATGTTGTGAACTTCCGACCTCAATAAGAACTTGAAGATAGCTTCCAAAAAAATGGAACGTCTACCTATAGAAAATTGTGTGTACTTCCATCCAAGTTCACGTTTCAAAAAGTAGGCATGGGTTTACTACTTTGTTGGCAAGAGAGGTCATGTGCCTCAGAGATGAGAGTTGTAAAAAGTTATAATAAGAGAGCCCTCCAAATTTTGGCATGAGCTTTCCCAAATTTGGGATGATCCTTTCATCCAGATTTCACCCAACTTTCAGATTGCTAAATCACAAATTTCAACTCCTACCTACCCTCAAACATCCAAAAGTGCAGTCAGTTGTGATCTAGAGTTTTAGATCTATTTTGTTGTCCATAGATAGATTTGTTTCTCAAACTTAGAAATGACATTCTAACATGCACATCATACCGTACATGTATCCAACGTTCATAGTTACTTCGAGATTCATGCCATGTTTTTTGGTTTTTGACAAAGTTTTTCTTATTTTAGAGTATTGCATAAAGTTTTGATGTTTTTTTTGTCTCATTGTGTACCGTGGCAAACGAGTGCACCTTATTTACTAGTATGCGGCGGTGCATTGTGATACACTTTGAACAGGAAAACAAAAAGGCAAATAAAGCAATATGCAATACTGTGATACAGGGCAAACTTTGCCAAAACCAGAAAGGTTTGTCTAGGACACATCTAGATGTGACATAACTATGTCACATCTAAGCTGATGTCCATTCTGTTTGTGCTCTATTTTTTTGTTCTAGTTTTTTTTTTGTTTCTTGTTGCTGTAATATATATTTGTGGGAGCTTAGATGTGATATCCTTAAAAACATCTAGATGTGAATTAGACAAACTGAACCAGAAATCGTGGCACAAATCTCGAAGCAACCAAGAGAATCCATGTACGATATATCACGGGCCGGGCATGGTAGAAAAACCAGTCTTCTATAAGATTGTGATAAGTGCTTGCAAGAGATAAAGTAGCCGAAACATGAATGCCAAATGCCAATGCAATTTGTAGGGCAAGAAGCAGATCAGTCTCCATGAAGCCACCTAGGGATTAAACCGTTGAGAGTCGCTCAGGGTTCCGGTCAAAAGAGTCGCTCAAGGAAGGCCACAAAAGTGTTGATTAGTTCGTTGTCGCAGGTCTTTTAGCTCACCAAATCAAACGGCCATACGTTGCCATCAAGCAACCACACCACACCACGAGGCCCCCTATATCAACGCCCCAAGAAACCCTCCAAAATCACACATTCCTCGTTCCTCAAGGCACGCGCGCGCGCGCGCACACACACACATACACGCACGCCAGGACACCACCACACCACCGGCCACCACCTTTATTTGCATATCCAAATCGTACGCACGCCATGGGCGCCATGGACGCGCTCATTTCCAGCGGCGCGCACAACGCCACCACAGCCACGTTCATCGGCGCCGGCGGCCTCGCCAGCCTGCTCCCACAGGTGCAGACGGTGGAGGTGCTCGTCGCCGTTTCCATCTTCGTGGCCATCCACTCGCTGCGGCAGCGGCGCTCGCTGGGCCTCCCGTCGTGGCCGGTGGTCGGCATGCTCCCGTCCCTCCTCCTCGGCGTCCGGGGCGACATGTACGAGTGGATCACGGGCGTCCTCAAGGCGCGCGGCGGCACGTTCACGTTCTGCGGGCCGTGGTTCACCAACCTGCACTGCGTGGTCACCGCCGACCCGCGGAACCTGGAGCACCTGCTCAAGACCAAGTTCGGCAACTTCCCCAAGGGCCCCTACTTCCGCGACACCGTGCGCGACCTCCTCGGCGACGGCATCTTCGGGGCCGACGACGAGGTGTGGCGGCAGCAGCGCAAGGCGGCCAGCCTCGAGTTCCACTCCGCCGAGTTCCGCGCGCTCACGGCGAGCTCGCTGGTGGAGCTCGTGCACCGGCGGCTGCTGCCCGTGCTGGCCGAGACCGAGGCGGCCGGCGCGGCCGTGGACCTGCAGGACGTGCTCCTCCGCCTCACGTTCGACAACGTGTGCATGATCGCCTTCGGCGCCGACCCCGGGTGCCTCCAGAAGGGCCTCCCGGAGATCCCGTTCGCCCGCGCGTTCGAGGACGCCACCGAGGCCACCATCGTGCGCTTCGTCACGCCCACCGCGGTGTGGCGCGGGATGCGCGCCCTCGGCGTGGGCCACGAGCGCGTGCTCCGGCGGTCGCTGGCCGGCGTCGACGAGTTCGCGTACGACGTGATCAGGAAGCGCAGGGAGGAGCTCGCCGCAGCCGCCGCAACCGGCCACGAGGAGGCCGCCGGCGGGCTCCGTCGGGCCGACCTGCTGACCATCTTCACCAAGATGCGCGGCGCCGACGGCGCCCCCGCCTACTCGGACAAGTTCCTCCGCGACATCTGCGTCAACTTCATCCTGGCCGGGCGCGACACGTCGTCCGTGGCGCTGGCGTGGTTCTTCTGGCTGCTCAGCAAGAACCGCGGCGTGGAGGCCAAGATCCTGCAGGAGGTCGAGGGCATCGTGGCGGCGCGGGGTCGCTGTGGGGAGGTGGAGGAGGAGCTGGTGTTCCAGCCGGAGGAGGTGAAGCGGATGGAGTACCTCCACGCCGCGCTCTCCGAGGCGCTCCGGCTCTACCCGTCCGTCCCCGTCGACCACAAGGAGGTACGTGCTACGTACTTCGTATCTTGCTCGTATAATACGTACATGCATGCACACACACACGATGCTATACATGCATGGCACGATTGTCTCATGTTGCGACCTTGCATTCGGCGTTGGTGTTTGGTGGAACTAACTTGACCTCATGACACCAAGTTCCCAAGTGTGTGAGCGCGCGGCTGGCCCTTCCCCATCATCTGCATGAGGAAATTAAAGCAAGCCACTGTAGCTTCTCCTGTACAAAACAACCATGTTTTACAATTTTGTACTACTAGCTAAATGGTGCACGATGCGTACAATTTTGTACCTCGGGTCAAATAGAAACGATGACAAGTCACTGGGTTATTGTGGATACTGCCACTGAGGTTGACGCTTACCCAAGTCGATGGACGCATGCGAATTCCAATTACTTCGTTGCACCTCACTAACTGGAGTTTTGAACTTGCATCATCATGAAGCTAACGTGTAAAAAGAATTTACGCGAGATTTATACTACTAGGTAGTAGGTTGCCGGTTGGTCGTCTACTGATGTTTCTGGGTATCTTTTGTTGTAAGGCTTCAAAAGGTTGACAGAGACACGTGTCTGGCAGATTCAATTGCATTTGCACCTGTGCTAAGGTTTAGCATACTTAATTCTAGGTCTGCAAATTAAGTTGATTGCCAACAAGGGTGCTCTTTATCTTGCTTGTACAAAACTCAAAAGTAGATCACAGCATCTTTAGTCAGATCACCTAACCTTATCTACCTGGATTGAGTAGGTCAGAGCACATCATAACAAAACTGAAGCAGTGACAGTCAACAAGTTAGCATGTCACCATGATAACCCGTACATAATTTTCTCATGATCCGTCCATCCATCAGGTTGTGGAGGACGAGGTGTTCCCCGACGGCACGGTGCTGAAGAAGGGCACCAAGGTGATCTACGCCATGTACTCCATGGGGAGGATGGAGAGCATCTGGGGGGAGGACTGCAGGGAGTACAGGCCGGAGCGGTGGCTCAAGGACGACCGCTTCATGGGCGAGTCCGCCTACAAGTTCACCGCCTTCAACGGCGGCCCGCGCCTCTGCCTCGGCAAGGACTTCGCCTACTACCAGATGAAGTTCGCCGCCGCCTCCATCCTCCGCCGCTACCGCGTCGACGTCGTCCAGGGACACCCGGTGGCGCCCAAGCTGGCGCTCACGCTCTTCATGAAGCATGGCCTCAAGGTGACGCTGGCCAAGAGGGACGACAAGGCCAAGCTCTGAACCACATTAGCCTCGTCTGGTGTTCCCCAAGTGGTGGTGTGCTCTCTCCAGTGATACTTTGCAAGAGAAAAGCTGATGGTGTGTGAAGAAAAAGAAAAAAAGCTTTCCTCCCTTCTTTCTTTTTTCGCTTTCTGCTTATTACACTTTGATGATATTGTTACTATGTCCTTGATTTGTTTCGTTTTGCATTGTTAGCATCTATATAGTTTAGCCAACAAATGTAGAACCTCTGTATATGTGTACTTTGTAATGGTGAAGCACAGCATGACTATAGCTTCAGGTGTTGTTACTGGCGAAAATATTCATGGTATTATTTGAATACTCCCCCTGTCCCAAAATAAGTGACTAAACTTTGTACTAACTATAGTACAAAACACCTGCAAGATATGATGAGATCTTTTTAAATAAATGTGCTCTCAATCAGATAGAACTGCTTATATTACCAAAGAGCAATCTTTCAGAGTTTTAATCAGAAAAAGAAAAACATAGGCAACATCCAGGGACTCTGTGAAATATCTGGTAAATAGTCTTGTCATTTATTCATTATATTCAGAGCTCTAGCGTTTTGGGGAAAGTTTCATGGGAACCTAAACAGTGATGTAAAACCAGATGGTAATCCATGGATTTTTATCGATGTGAGTTGGTGAAAGTTGGTTGGCCAACTTCAAGCCTTGCCCTCCCAGCCCACGGTCTGGTTGGTCAACTTCAAGCCCTGCCACTCCACTCTTCATAGAATTCAGCCACAAAATTCTCCATGAACTTGTGCCTTTTCTCTGCTCTCTTTTTCCCAGCCTGTGTGCAGAGTGAACTATGTGTCATGTATGGAATACATAATGGAAGGCTACAGCATATACGTCATGTTTGTACTGAGAACCATACATAGTATTTATAACAAGCGATTATAGTTGGTACTACCTCCATGTCGAAATTTATGTTCATTACGACATCGAAAGTTCGAAATGATACCCGCCATGACACTATGGCCATCAACTTCTTTGAAAATAAATTGTTCTAAATTAAAAAATATATGCAAGAAATTTCATGATGAATCAGGCAGTATCAGTTGATGTTGTCAATGTTGGTTATTCCTTGTGCATTAAATGACTGGCCTTGGTTATTCGTTGTGCGTTAAAAATAAATTTAACTGACAGAGATTATAAACGGAATGTATTTTTACATAGACAATATTAATGTATATAATGGGATTATTAGTAAGCTGGATCTCACCTGCATGCTATGTGTAACCGAAGCCAAGTAGACCTTAACATAACTCTACTAATCTTACTAAGCTCAATAGGTCTAAAGCGGCAATTCTTTCTTTCTGGGTTTAGACAAGACAAAGTACAGAAGAAAATAAAAAGGACCAGTATTTCATAGCTCAGCCCTGACCTCGGTCTTCATCATGTCCTTCAACTTAAAAAGTTTCTCATGGAAATGATTAATTGATGTTTGCTTCTCCTCCTTGGACATATACTTCTCCTTTGACAAATTATCCCGTGGAAGTACGTTAGGATCATGCAATGCACTGTTCTTGCTCCCTCCATATGTAAAACATCTTGCAACACCTACAATGTTAATTGGGAAGATTAGGGGACACACCACATATTCAGATAAAATATGACCATCCTTTTGCGGTCAAACAATAAACAAAATATGACCAGATGTGTAGCAAAAAAGCAAAGTGCATTCTCAATTTTCTTTGGCCAAACTTTGTAGCTAAAAAATTGAGAATGTGTAAGTATTTCTCAGTTCTAGTGAACTCAGTAGGATCCAGAACATTTCTTGTAACATTGGTCAGATTGGGTACAACCATGGAAATAAACGACACAGGATGTGTCCTATTTTGATATTTCCATGTACTAGCTCATCTTCAGATTCTAGCGGCATACCACATTCACATGACTTACATCTGCATTCTATCAGTGATGCTTTTGTTTTATCAATAATGTGCCAGGGAGCTAGACACCTAGACATACTATTTGTGTGCATTGCTTGCAGATATACAAACAGTGGTATATTTTGTAATTAATTCTACTCTATGTGCCAAAACCAAATGCTGAGACAATCATTGAATGAACTTAAAACAGCAGAGCCAAAATAAAGACAAACGGAAGACTGGATGTGCAGAAAGAATGTGTATAACCAGAGCTCCGCATAGTTGTACGGTTTTAGAATTATCAAAGAAATTCCATTATGCAGAATGGATACATACATTTATGGTTGAGCAGTACTTACCAATCGCACCAATTGCATCCAGACGATCTGCATCTTGCACGATTGCAAACTCAAGAGTGGGCTCCGCATTAAGCTTATTTGAAACCTCGTTTTTGAATCCTGCAGTTAACATTGCGGGTGTAACTTTGTAAGAATTAGACAAATTGTGCAATGGTGTTACAAGAAATCTCAACACACTAAGCACTACTAATGGGTATTCGGTTCAAATAACAGATAACAACCCGTAATCTTTGAAATAGCACAATGAATTGTTTTTATTGCATAAAAATATGAGAATTGATGCATGAAGAGATAATATGGACTGCTAAAAAATAACATCATATACCAGGTCAAAAAATAATAATAACATCATATACAGAGAAAACATTAACATGCAGAATAAGCCAATGTAGGCGTTTAAATTTTTATTTGAACTACTCTAAAAAGAACTAAAATTTGACCAAAGTGCTCCAAGTGAGCTGTAACATCGACCGAAAGGAAAAAACATGACCGAAGACAGGAAGTTGCTTCTTTTTCAATTATAACATAACAAATTTCATCCAAAGATGCACAAAGACGGACAACTCACCCATCCCTGTAATAATGGCCACTATTTCCTCCCTCTGCCCCTCCTCCAACCCCACCTCTTCAAGAAACCTTTTGACGATGCTCATATCCTCCACATTATCCCTATCCAAACATCCCATCAGATTCACTTACCAAGCACAGAACACTCCTCAACGACCGGACAAGACAATACAACCGTCAAACAAAAAACACTACAAGACTTCTGTGAGATCAACAGCTTAGCTAACTCTTAGTTCAACTTTCATCTCACTCTTCAAGGTCGAAAGAAGACATTTAGCAAAGCAACGAGAAGTTTTCTCACTTGGTGTACTTGTAATCACCTGCACGAACAGAGGTAGCAAGAAATGGGAGTTCCCCATCAGTTTTTTGTTCAAATCGAGAGCTAATCGGCTCAAGTAAATCCGTAGACACAATCAATAACGAAGCAGCAGAGCAATTGCGACTTACCGATGTCGTGCAGGAGAGCAGCCAGTTCCACCTGGAGCAACCACCCCTCACGGATTAAACCAACAATATCGATAAACAAAGTTCCACACATCAAGTGGAAGAACTGGCGGAGGACAGAAGATGAGGCGAGGGGTTGTTACGATGAGGAGGCGGTCGGGGGAGGAGACGCCCTGCTCGGCGGCGAGGGAGAGCGCGAGGTCCCGGACGCGGAGCGCGTGGGCGGCGTCGTGGGAGGCGTCGCGCCCGCTCATCTCCCTCTCAACCAGCTGCTCAGCACAGCGCACCGCCGCCGCCGCCGCCGCCATTTTCTCGGTGTGCAGAGCAGGAGGCGGCTGAGAGTCCGTTGGGGTCAGAGGCTGCTACTGAGACACGGACAGAGGAAGGTGGGTCTTGCCGTCGGAGCGGGATCGTCTGACGTACTGCCCCCTGAAGTGGGGCCACTGACATGTGGGCCCCGGTCCACATGCCAGTGCGAGTATTGAAGAAGTCTGCTATCCTCCGGTCAGTCTGATTACTCTGATAGTAAGACTGAATTTCACCTTGCTGCGCTAATTTGGCGATTCGGACGCTGTCCCGTACGCTTGAACCTCTATATATGTATACGTCCGGTATGATTACTGAAGATGAAGATAAAAATAAATAAAAACGTGATCCGGATGTGCTAAATCCAAAGTGACCGACTGCTCGAACACATTGGTAACGTATGGGCTGGATACGAGGGTTCACAAAAAATACGGCCACATTAGAATAATTTTCTCTTAAAACATACTTGATACTTTCACACAACTTTATAAATAAAAGCAAACGCATAGTCAATACAAACAAGTCCAAATGCAGCAAAGAAAATAGTAATATTTGATGGAGCATCAACACAAACACATCCAAAGAAAATAAAACAAAGAATAAAAAAGGCCACCAAGTGACTGGCATCTCAGGAACCCTGAGGCGAGGCGAGGCACTGCACGGTCATAGTCATCGCCTCCATTATGCTGCCAAGCGGATCACGACCCTTTTGTCTAGATAGCGGGTGTCAATGTTACAAAAAGACCAATAATTTTAATACTGAGTCATGGGCCCGCTGGAAAGAAAAACCGTAATAACCAACTTGTTACGCATTGTCCATAGAATCCATGCCAACGCCACAAACACAAATTAGAACAGGCATCTTCTCCTTTCAGTTTGGTTGGCCCGGGTTTGGAGCAGTCGGAAAACAAGTCCAGACCTCCTGGTAGGCCCCCAGAGCCTCATGGACATAGCACCATAGGAACAGCGCCACTAGGTATGAGAAGATGTGGTGTCCCGTTTCTCAAACAATACAAAGGGAGCAACGACCATACCTAGGTCCATTCCGCTTTATCACCTCCGTCCTTGATGGGAGGCGATCCCATAGGATTCTCCGCGGAATCTCACCGAATTTCAGCGAGGGTGCACATGCATGGTCACGACGGTCCCTTGGGAGGTTGTATGCATCGCCGGAGAGGTAGATGGGTCGCCGGGGAGGTGTTGCGTGTTGTTGGGCGTCAGGGGAGAATGAGAGGATTTAGAGAAAAAAATGTGTGGGCTGCTCAAATTTGAGAAAAAACAATTATTTTTTAGGCTCAACTCCTAAAGAAAATTAGAAGTTACTTATATGTTTGAGGGTTCGGTTAGTTGAGGTTTAACTCAAAAGGTTTGCTAGATTTTTTTTATTTTTTTAGAAAAGAAGGATATACCTCGGTCTCTGCATCTGGGCGATGCATGCAGCCATTTATTAAGTATTCGCAAAGACCTTACAAAGTAATACATCAGTAAGCCTAAAGCCACCATCTTAGCAACACCTGTCGCTACTCCTATCCCCATGATGAAGGGGTGCCGAATGTCCGAGACGAATACCAAACACACATCGCACCAAAGCCTAACATCTAAAGCCGGATGCCCCAGCCAAGCCACAACGTCGGGACTGAGTCACACACCGATCCGACGCACTCTCAGAAGCCACCGCCGCCGTTTTCCACCGATCCATCTCTAGAGCAGGTACTGACGCGTTGACCTTTGTCAGGCCTGCTGTCGACACCACCACGGCGCCAGAAAACGCCACCGTCCTGTACGTATCCATCCACACGCGCCCCTCGCCGAAACATCACAGCGCCATGCCGTCGAGACCCATCGTCGTCCTTGCGGTAGATGTAACACCGCTCCTCCTCTTGCCCCCTCTAGGCAACACTTGCTCCAAAACGATGCCCCCAGGAGAGAGAACGGCACTGAAGGCGCCGTCATCGTCCGATCCGATAGACCCAGATCTAAGGTTTCCCCTAGAACATCCCGATCGAGTTGACGTGGCCTGCAACAACGATGCCTCGAGAAGGAAAGAATGTCAGAGACGTTGCCATCGTCCACCAAGACCGCAGTCAGGCGTGGTTTTCACCAAAAGCCGTGTCGTCTCGATCTCGTGGCTGGCTGAAACCGCGCGGAGCTTCGCCATGAAGACGTATGCCGCCAACCATCCCCTCACTAGAGCTCTCATCGCGCCGCCGACCATCCAAGTGAAGAATCAACGATGGATCTGGGTGGGATCAAGATCCGTGGTCGCCGCCATGCCGACCATCGCCAGCAGCCATGGAGTCGTCGGTTGCCGCCGCACGGTCAGGGAGCCGCCCTGGCCATGGTGCGAAGCCCCCAGCCCGAGGTGCCCCAGCCGCCTCGAGTGGTTGCCGCCGCCTCCTCCTGCCTCAGCGCCTTGGCACCGGGCGCCACCGCTACCGCGGTGGCAGGATCTTTCGCTTTGGGGTAGCGGGCTGGCGGCGCTAGGATCTATCCCCCCTGGGGTCGGGCTCAAAAAAGGTTTGTTAGGTATGCCCTAAGAGTTAACTAAAACATCACGTAAAGAAAACTAAAACATGGTCCATGGGATGTAAACGAATTGATAGTAGATGACAAAGCAAAGAACCCTGATTCATCAACTGGGAACATGATACATATAGTGAGTGATAACATGGTTCGGCTGAATACACCATCCGTTTAGCGAGACAAGCTGACTTAACATTGTTGCATCATCCATATACCTAGAAATATATGCGTGAATCATCTCACTTCTCAAATCCGGCTCATTACTACTAATCATCCCACAAGTTTTTAGTAGTGCTACCACATCATTATCTCATATATAAGTCTACTTAGTAGGATGAAAGGGCGTTATCTCTCCATCAGGCCATGAGGTAAAGATCTAGCCATCATTGGATGAACCAACGATAGTGAGATCTGCCTTCACAACGCAGCTCGATCCTACAACATAGCCTCCCGACGGGTCCTTGAGTTTCTTGAGTCCAAGGAAGTTAGGCCATCCCCATCCTTGTCCACATACCCAGAGACCTGCGATCACCACAAAAGTAAGATCAACTGCAATCATCATCAGGTTACAGACACTAGCTGCTTGAATCACACATCAGTAGCACTGATACTTGCTAAGGAAAGTTGAACCTGAAGTTCTAGTGAAGTGTTTCCCATTCTTTTGGTCCAGGATGGACAGAGTCATTACAGCCACCTTCTTGGACTCGAGTTGGAGCTCATCCGAGACATCCGGGTATAAGTACAAGCTGAGGCAATCCGTGCTGTACTTGTCACCACGCGGATACATGCCGATGTACCTGTTGACAAAAATGGGAAGTGAACACTTCAAGTATAATTGGGTACCCCGGAAAATGTATTTGAAGTTAGTATTGAAATCGGAAAGTTGTGGCTGAGCTTGGGTGTAGCCAACCATCAACTTTGGACACAACTTCGTGGCATTGCAATTGTACAAAAAAACTAAGCAAACCCTGACTACAGTACAAGATAATACAATGTTACCCAGAAACAATCAGAGAAAATAATTGATGGTATGTGACACATACAAGAACCGGTGGTACCAAATATATAAATGTGAATGAAATTTCTGAAAAAAAAACTCATAAACAGCATAAGGCTTGACCATGAAATTTTATAGGCTAACATAGATTTTATATAGTACTATAACGTTTCAAATTTGTTCCTGAATTTAGGTACACATGATTACAAAACCCCTTCTCTATTGAAATTGGAATGTGTTGCGGCATATCTGTAAATATACTAGAAGTACAATTCTTTGGTTGTATGCTTAGAGAACAAGCTAAAATATCCAGTTGGATATCTGCAGGACCTTGCCTTGCACAAAAATCTGGCCATCATTAATGTCCGTTGGCATAAAATATTCTCTGTCCACTATTAAGTTAGTACGCTGACTAGGTATGGTAAGCTAAAGGATACAAATAAGCTAAAATGTTGGATAACACATGCATACTATTTGTATAAATCATTTGTTATGTAACCATTTAACTGGTAACAGATGTATACCATTTCTGTCCACCAACTTCAAATGTAGGAGACTGGATGAAGTGCTTCAAGTCCAATTCAAGGAAATTGTTCATGGTCCAAGTGTATGTCCCTTTGATGAATCCCTTACTCTGGACAAAGAGGTTCTGAACTATGGTAGCCTTCTTCTGAACCACAACAGCCTTCTTTTCAGGAGAAGAGACATCAATCTTCAATATCTCCACAGCAAAGACACAGCTATCATCAACTAGAAAAGCAGATGATTTCAGTAGCTCCTGAAGAGGAATCAAGCAACGCTCCTTCGAGTAGGTATTCTTGAAGTCAAAGTTGTAGGTAGCTGCTTTTAGGTAAACGCTGAAAGATTAGAGAATGAAGAACTTGTAGGTAAGGTGCAAATATACCAAATAATATATGACCAAATCCCATTAAAAAAAAGTGTATAAATATATATATAACCAAACTTCACCCCAGTTCAGAAAGCAAGAAGATATCAAGATAGTAAATTATATCCAAATAATGATTATCAAATTTAAAGAGAACATGTGTACGTAGTCCAAATCAGACAAACTTGACAGCAAAGAAAATACAAAGCAACTTCTTCATGGGAAAAGTGATATTTGATTGTATTACCAAATTGCAGATATTGACTTGTAATGATGGAATCATGGCATTTATATCTCAAACTTATGATGCACAAAGTATGGATTCCTAGCTGCTATAGGATGGATGTGCTTGAAAGAACACATCCATGAGACTACCTTTGCATCCACAGTACATTCCTTTTGTATGGTTGTATATTGACAACTCAAACACTGCGTGCACCGTGTGACCTGGCACCAAGCTCAATTGGGATGGCACAAGACGAAGAGCAACATATGGAGTTCCAGCACCAGCTTCTTTATGCATTGGAATCACTTGCAGGAACCTGGTAAATGAAATCATGGGAGGAAACCAAACTCAGTCTAGATTTCATAACTGAAGTAGGAGTGAAGTCTAATTTCTTGACTTCATGCACCGTATCAAGCTTTAGCGTCTGACTGATTGTTTATGAGATTGTGATTGCCAATTTGATTACATCAATCAAAACATCATTGGTGAGTAGACGGCATCCTAAATTCATGTGTATATGGATAACATATAGTTACTTTTTCTACAAAACAATCCAGATGGTATTTACATCTAATACATGAATTTTGCAGAGTTCCTTTTGCAATTATGGTGCATACCAGTTATACCCAGAGCAGTGAAAAGCACCAGATGTTGTGCTCTTAGCTCCAGTCTTAAGCAGTGATGAGAAGTCCTGAATCCTCCATTCAAAACCTGGAACATGGGTCTTTCCGAAGTCCTGAATCCCCCATTCTGAATCCGGAACAACTTGGGGTTTCCCTAGGAGTGCATGAGCTGATATTTGCACAAGTGCAGTAACTCAAAGTTACACAACAAAGAAAGAGAGAACATGCAATATTCATGTGTATGTTGCAGTTCCAAATAAACAGGATAAAATATCGACCACCGCAAAAATGGCCAACAACATATAAGTTACTCCCTCTGTCCCATAATATAAGCTTGCAAAAACATCTTATATTGTGGGACGGAGGGAGTATTTATGTTCCGATTATATGAATCAAACTCTTGAATGCAATTATTTGTGATAAGTGAGCCCTGGTCAATCAGAATAGTTATTCATGTCACCAATCAAGGGGAGAACAAGGCAGAAGATACTTCTTATTGCTTCTAATCACTAAGATATCAAGATCAACTACCTCAAATTAGATTAGAAAGATAGAAAGGCCATGAGGATGGGAAAATAAAAATCAAATGTTTTTAATTAGTTCTCCTTTTTTGGAATTTTCTTATTATCCTTTCATTTTTTACAGAATATTTTTTATAGAATACTTTTAAAGAATATACTAAATTCTTAGCCATCTTGGTAATATATCAACATGATGGTGAAGGCAAGTGCTTCCTCAATTCAGAGCTAGGATCTCATGTTCTTATACCTTGACTTTTGCCAAGGAATTAGTGCTGCAAATTGCATCCAAAATTTGGTTTATAAAAGACACAATCCAAACATCACGATTGACCAGGCATACATACATGAACTCCTGCAGTTGCCCATGGATCTGCTCCTTCCTCTTCTCTCCTCTGCAAGTGAGATTAAATCATACCATATCTCAGGGAAAGGTAGCAGATCAGCATATAAAATACTAGTACTAAGAACCACGGTAGACAAAGAAGGTAATTAACAGAATCTTGAGAGGTAGAGCCAATCTAGGTCCAAAATAATTACTGCCACGCCGTAGAAAAATCATTACCCGCGAAATAAATAAATAAAGGGGAGAACAGGAAGTGAAAATCACACTCCACGAGCAGGTCGATTAAAAAGCTACGGCTACGCGCTTTGCCCCTCGGTCGATCACGAAAGGAAGCCAAGAACTTGCAGCGCAAAACCCTGAAACCCCTGTTTCGTGAAAAGGGAAGAACTGGAAGTCTGAAAAACCCTCGACTACAGAAGAAAAAAGTGAAGAACAGTAGGATGGCAAGCGCGCGATCCGCGGCAACGAGACGGGATTTGCGACTCCCATGAGGAAGCGAAGGAAGAGAGAGACCTGGATTTTGGGGGCAGACCGAGAGTACCTCACAATGGCGTTCGTCGGCGTTCGTCGGGGTCCCGGAGGGGGTTTGCCTCTCCACGCTCCAGTCACCAGTCACGCCCCTCACTTTCCTCTCCTCTCTCTCCGCCCGTCGGTCGCTCCGTTTTCCTCCCCATCTCTTTTTTTTTCCTCTTACCCCTCTGCTTTTTTTTTAACAGCACTCGGCGTATTCCCGTTGGTGGGCGAGATCACTGAAGACAATTTGCCAATTCATCATCCACCCAGGTACTGCGACTCATACAAGGCACATCTTTCCCTGATTTTTTTCCACAAGGCATATCTATAACTTATCAACTTTTATACATGTTTTACTTATCTTACGCGCTGTTTTTTTTGGATTGTTTGTTTCTACCTATTAGGCTCTGCGTGCTCGGAATTTAATTGGCTTTTCAGTTCAGTAGCGAATGGGAGATATAGAGCGTCTACAGCCGGATAAGCAAATTCGATTTCTCAAACATTCGCCGACGCTTATGGGGCACCCCGTGGACAGTGATTGGTAAGTCGTCAAATATATTTTTTCACAATCGAATACCCCAATTTAGAAATCTCAAATCCATGATCCGCAAAAAAAAATCTCAAATCCATACTATTATATGCAATGTAAAACATAATCTAAGTGGAGCTCGCCTGACTCCGTTGTGCCCATATCCAGCGGCCGGCTGCGCCCTTCGGAGTGTTGGTCTGGTCATCAGCGAGGTACAGTATGACGTGTGACACGAACCAGCTCACAGGACTCAAGGCGCCGCCCTCTCCCATTCCCTACTCTTCCTCGTCAGAGTCCGGTACCTTGACAATGCCGGTGGACGTGAGATCTATGATGAATCCGTCATGAGAGGAGCCGGCGACATCCACCACAACGCGGTTGTGGTGCCCGGACTGGTGCACCATACGGGGCGCGGGAGAATGCGACTCCGCCTCGTCAACGTCCACCACAGCGAGGGTTGCCGCAGTCTCCGCTTCGCTGCCTTGCACGGCGGGCACGCCGCACCATATTTGCGTCGGACAACGCCCCTGCGTTCACCTCTGCCTCGACGCGCCAAGGGGTTGCGCGTCTGCCACCGCTTTGGGAAGCCGGTGAGGCAGCGACGACACACCTCGCAGCGGATCCATGCGCCATTTGGATGGACTCAATGGATTCCCAACGAAAGGAGTCTGAGCGTTGCCGTCGGGTGGCCTCCTCCCCAAATCGGCCGAGCGCAAGCCGGACGGTCATCTCCTCCTTAGGGCCGCATGGGTTGAGATCGGCGTCGACGGATCTAGAGGTGTAGGACTCAGATCCACTGCCCTCCATGTCGAAGAAGACCGAAGATCGTCCGGCGAGAGTTTGGGTGGCTGAGTGGAGTGGAGGGGAGTGTCAAGGAGTGACTAAGGGCAACTCCAACGCATGACCCAAATGGTCCGGCGCGTCCGTTTGGGTGTAAATGGACAGAACAGGCGGCCTAACGCGCGGGAGTAAATGGACCATTGTTCTTTTCGGTCCGCTTTCGACCCATTCACGACCCAACTTTTGGCCGTGTTTGCGGTCGAACGGACACGCGCGGCGCCTACTCGTGTCCTTCCCTGGCCCGCCCGTCGGGACACATGCGCCCCTTTTTCTATCCCCCCACTCCAGCCGCACCCCGCGCCCACTCCCCTTTCGTCCCTAGCCACCACCGCTGCCATTTTTCTCGGCCGTGTCGCTGTCCAGCACGGCTGCGCGCCCGCCCCTACCCTTGTCGCAACCCCCGTTCCTCGACGCCCCGAGCTGTCCAACCGCGGCCGCCTGATTTTAGTGCATCCGACAGTCGGATTTGGGGCGGACCCGGACGGATTTGAGCTCACCTAGCTGTCGGAGGCCGCGCCGTGCCATGGACTGGCCGGGTACCAGACCGCACAGCCCCAGCAATGCCCCTAGGCCGCATGTAGGTATAGACTCCGCCTCTAGTCGCTCGGATCTACCCTGTCGTCTGTTCGCCGGCAAATACACCAACGACCGTCGTCCGGGCTCAGTGCTGGCCCAAAGGCTCGTCGACGCACCATTGCCGCTCATAAGTGCGACGACTGTCCACGGAAGGTCTTGCGCCGCGTGTCTACGACGCCGGAATATCCCGGATGGGTGTTCGTCAAGTGTAAAGATGATGGGGTATGTGCTAGTTTAGCTTCGGTTGTGCTCCCGGATTCGGGGCATTTTGCTTATACTCAAAATTTTATTGTGTAGGATTGTGGAAAAAAAATACCATGGAATGTTTTAGTAAAAGAAAAATACATGGTTCAAAAAGAACAAATTCCAATAGACCATCAAAAAAAGGATTGCCAAAAAATATTTAGAAGCAAATTTTGCCATGGTTCAAGATTTGTTCAACGGCGCAAAAATGAAAAAGTCATAGCAACTTGCATTTGTACATAGTGGTAGAAAAAATGTGCATTAAAAATTGTGAGGTATTTTACACACAAAAAATGTGGATTAAATATTGCCATGTAGAACACAAAAAAGTGTACCATATATTGTTCGGCAGTAATTGTCATGTTTCATAAAGGAAATGTACCATGTCCCATTAGAAGCAAAAAATCCCATGGAAAAGATGAAGGTGAAATTTACCATGGCATTAAAAGTAAAATTTTACATGGACCATAAGAGTAATTGCCATGAAAAAATAAAAATACTAACGCCCACACGTGTGGCAGTTTTGCAACTCGTCCACGTGGATCACCGTCCAGTCGAGTTTGCACGAATTTTGACACATTGAGGCGGATTTTGTGTGCCACGTAGGACGAGGCTGGTGTGTGGGCGTTTAAGAGTTCGCCCACACGCCCCGCAGTACGCGGTTTGCCAGCTGCACTGTGTGGGCGAACTAGTTTTTGCCCACACAGCCACCACCGCCCACACGAGACTCATACGTTGTTCGATGGCAACTGTAGTTATGCGTACATGGCAATTAGGTAAACACACATGACAACTATGATTCGTTGCTAGACGACAACTGTAGTTACGCGTACATGGCAACCAGATAAACACACGGCAACTGTGACTAACCATACATGGCAATTGTGGTTGGACCACACGTGGCAACTAGGTAAACACACATGGCAACTACTGTTTGACCATATGTGGCAAGTAGTTAATCACACCCGACAACTATGGTTTGATTACACGCGGCAACTACCATAAATTAGACATGACAACTATAGTTAACCAGAACAGATAGAGTTGCCATGCTTTTACAACTACATTTGTCATCCCGGGTAACTACATTTGTCATCCCGGGTAACTACATCTGCCATCCCGGATAGCAACTAAATCGTCATCCCGCGGGGGTAACGTAGTTGCGGCAGGACGTGTGGGCATTTTTGCTTCATGCCACACGCGCGGGGTGGAGATGAGTAGTACTTGTTGGGCGTGTGGCACGAAGTAGCTGCGCCCACACATGTGGGCAATTCTAATGTTCGCTCACACAACCCGTGTGGGCTGCCTCCTGCTCACGCCATACACGGTGTGTGGGCGGATATTTAGTATGCCACACGTGTGGGCGTTATCGGCGTCCTGAAAAAATAAGAAATAGTTTTCCATGAACTATTAAAGTATAATTGACATGTATGTAAAAGTTTTTTTCATGGCAATGTAGGTAATTCTGCCGTGGCAATAAAAGTTAAATCTTTCCCATGGCAATATAGGTAAATTTTCCATGGCAAATTTAAAAAGTAAAATTTGCCATGCGAATCAAGTAGAAAGTTGCCATACTGCAAAGTAAAATTAGCCATGTTCTTAAAGGGTAAAATGTTATGATGATCAAATTTTCTTGCATTTATCATGTGATATTCCAAAAAAATGTTTGAAAATTTGCTATGATGTATGAGACGCACTTTTGGATTTTTTTTTGCCATGCGACCAATGCATACAAATTTTCTTTTGCCATGATATGCTCAATAAACTAGAAACTGAAGGGGGCATAATTAAAAATGAACAAAATTTGTCATGGCAGATGCATATTAGAAAGATGACATTTTTGTTTCATTTATAATTTTCATGCTTTGTACAAGGAAATTGCCTTGTATGTAAAACAAATTTTCCATGACGCAAAAATGAAATTTGCCATGGCAATTGTATTAAACTTGCCATCGTCCATAAACTAAGTTTGCGTAATAGAGAAAATAAGAAATAATGCACAAATGTTTCTTTGGTAAAATTGCCCTAGCCCCATGTAACACCCCGAGTGTCATGCTACAGTAACCCTCTGTGATTAAGCTAATCATTTTATTAAACAGTGATTGATCACCTTTGATTTAGATATCCTTTGAAATTTCCACTTTCAAGTCAAATTCAATTTGCAAGTGAAATATGGAGTTGCACAAAAGTTGTTGCAAAATAGTTCATCTTTTACCCAAAATTCCATAACATTTGATTGTTAAGGAAAACAACATCACCTCCAAGCCAAGATGGACTATAGCAATTTAAAACAGTGCCAAATCAGCAAGTTAATTGCTTTTCCATTTATGCAAAATTCTAACAGCTTCAATTAGATTCAAAACTTTTTGTGGCTGTGCCAAACATTGCATTGTATTTATGTGGGAAATTCCCATATTTTACAAAAAACATTTTGGCACCCCAAATTTTGTTGGGGAACGTAGAAATTTCAAAAAATTTCCTACGCACACGCAAGATCATGGTGATGCATAGCAACGAGAGGGGAGAGTGTTGTCCACGTACCCTCGTAGACCGAGAGCAGAAGCGTTCACACAACACGGTTGATGTAGTCGTACGTCTTCACGATCCGACCGATCAAGTACCGAACGCACGGCACCTCCGAGTTCAGCACACGTACAGCTCGATGACGTCCCTCGAACTCCGATCCAGCCGAGTGTTGAGGGAGAGTTTCGTGAGCACGACGGCGTGGTGACAATGATGATGTTCTACCGACGCAGGGCTTCGCCTAAGCACCGCTACGATATTATCGAGGTGTAATATGGTGGAGGGGGCACCGCACACGGCTAAGAGATCAATGATCAATTGTGTGTCTATGGGGTGCCCCCTGCCCTCGTATATAAAGGAGCAAGGGGGAGGCGGCCGACCTAGGAGGAGGGCGCGCCAAGGGGGGAGTCCTACTCCCACCGGGAGTAGGACTCCTCCTTTCCTTGTTGGAGTAGGAAAAGGGAAGGGAGAAGGAGAAAGAAGGAAGGGGGCGCCCCCCCTCCCTAGTCCAATTCGGACTAGTCCATGGGGAGGGGTGCGGCCACCCTTTGGGGCCTTTCTCTCCTTTCCCGTATGGCCCATTAAGGCCCAATATGAATTCCCGTAACTCTCCGGTACTCCGAAAAATACCCGAATCACTCGGAACCTTTCCGATGTCCGAATATAGTCGTCCAATATATCGATCTTTACGTCTCGACCATTTAGAGACTCCTCGTCAAGTCCCTGATCTCATCCGGGACTCCGAACTCCTTCGGTACATCAAAACATATAAACTCATAATATAACTGTCATCGTAACGTTAAGCGTGCGGACCCTACGGGTTCGAGAACTATGTAGACATGACCGAGACACCTCTCCGGTCAATAACCAATAGCGGAACCTGGATGCTCATATTGGCTCCCACATATTCTACGAAGATCTTTATCGGTCAAACCGCATAACAACATACGTTGTTCCCTTTGTCATCGGTATGTTACTTGCCCGAGATTCGATCGTCGGTATCTCAATACCTAGTTCAATCTCGTTACCGGCAAGTCTCTTTACTCGTTCCGTAATACATCATCTCGCAACTAACTCATTAGTTACAATGCTTGCAAGGCTTATAGTGATGTGCATTACTGAGTGGGCCCAGAGATACCTCTCTGACAATCGGAGTGACAAATCCTAATCTCGAAATACGCCAACCCAACAAGTACCTTTGGAGACACCTGTAGAGCACCTTTATAATTACCCAGTTACGTTGTGACGTTTGGTAGCACACAAAGTGTTCCTCCGGTAAACGGGAGTTGCATAATCTCATAGTCATAGGAACATGTATAAGTCATGAAGAAAGCAATAGCAACATACTAAACGATCGAGTGCTAAGCTAAGGGAATGGGTCAAGTCAATCACATCATTCTCCTAATGATGTGATCTCATTAATCAAATGACAACCCATGTCAATGGCTAGGAAACTTAACCATCTTTGATCAACGAGCTAGTCAAGTAGAGGCATACTAGTGACACTCTGTTTGTCTATGTATTCACACATGTATTATGTTTCCGGTTAATACAATTCTAGCATGAATAATAAACATTTATCATGATATAAGGAAATAAATAATAACTTTATTATTGCCTCTAGGGCATATTTCCTTCAGTCTCCCACTTGCACTAGAGTCAATAATCTAGTTCACATCGCCATGTGATTTAATATCAATAATTCACATCACCATGTGATTAACACCCATAGTTCACATTGTCATGTGACCAACACCCAAAGGGTTTACTAGAGTCAATAATCTAGTTCACATCGCTATGTGATTAACACCCAAAGAGTACTAAGGTGTGATCATGTTGTGATTGTGAGATAATTTTAGTCAACGGGTCTGTCACATTCAGATCCGTAAGTATTTTGCAAATTTCTATGTCTACAATGCTCTGCACGGAGCTACTCTAGCTAATTGCTCCCACTTTCAATATGTATCTAGACCGAGACTTAGAGTCATCTAGATTAGTGTCAAAACTTGCATCGAGGTAACCCTTTACGACGAACCTTTTGTCACTTCCATAATCTAGAAACATATCCTTATTCCACTAAGGATAATTTTGACCGTTGTCCAGTGATCTACTCCTAGATCACTATTGTACTCCCTTGCCAAAATCAGTGTAGGGTATACAATAGATCTGGTACACAGCATGGCATACTTTATAGAACCTATGGCCAAGGCATAGGGAATGACTTTCATTCTCTTTCTATCTTCTGCCGTGGTCGGGCTTTGAGTCTTACTCAATTTCACACCTTGTAACACAGGCAAGAACTCTTTCTTTGGCTGTTCTATTTTGAACTACTTCAAAATCTTGTTAAGGTATGTACTCATTGAAAAAACTTATCAAGCGTCTTGATCTATCTCTATAGATCTTGATGCTCAATATGTAAGCAGCTTCACCGAGGTCTTTCTTTGGAAAACTCCTTTCAAACACTCATTTATGCTTTGCAGAATAATTCTACATTATTTCCGATCAACAATATGTCATTCACATATACTTATCAGAAATGCTGTAGTGCTCCCACTCACTTTCTTGTAAATACAGGCTTCACCGCAAGTCTGTATAAAACTATATCCTTTGATCAACTTATCAAAGCGTATATTCCAACTCCGAGATGCTTGCACCAGTCCATAGATGGATCGCTGGAGCTTGCATATTTTGTTAGCACTTTTAGGATTGACAAAACCTCCTGGTTGCATCATATACAACTCTTCTTTAATAAATCCATTAAGGAATGCAGTTTTGTTTATCCATTTGCCATATTTCATAAAATGCGGCAATTGCTAACATGATTCAGACAGACTTAAGCATAGATACGAGTGAGAAACTCTCATCGTAGTCAACACCTTGAACTTGTCGAAAACCTTTTTGCGACAATTCTAGCTTTGTAGACAGTAACACTACTATCACTGTCTGTCTTCCTATTGAAGATCCATTTAATCTCAATGGCTCGCCGATCATTGGGCAAGTCAATCAAAGTCCATACTTTGTTCTCATATATGGATCTCATCTCAGATTTCATGGCCTCAAGCCATTTCGCGGAATCTGGGCTCATCATTGCTTCCTCATAGTTCGTAGGTTCATCATGGTCTAGTAACATAACCTCCAGAACAGGATTACCATACCACTCTGGTGTGGATCTTACTCTGGTTGACCTACGAGGTTCAGTAATAACTTGATCTGAAGTTCCATGATCATCATCATTAACTTCCTCACTAATTGGTATAGGCATCACAGAAACTGGTTTCTGCGATGAACTACTTTCCAATAAGGGAGCATGTACAATTACCTCATCAAGTTCTACTTTCCTCCCACTCACTTCTTTTGAGAGAAACTCCTTCTCTAGAAAGGATCCATTCTTAGCAACGAATGTCTTGCCTTCGGATATGTGATAGAAGGTGTACCCAACTGTCTCCTTTGGGTATCCTATGAAGACACATTTCTCCGATTTGGGTTTGAGCTTATCAGGATGAAACCTTTTCACATAAGCATCGCAACCCCAAACTTTAAGAAACGACAACTTTGATTTCTTGCCAAACCACAGTTCATACGGTGTCGTCTCAAACGGATTTAGATGGTACCCTATTTAACGTGAATGCAACTGTCTCTAATGCATAACCCCAAAATGATAGTGGTAGATCGGTAAGAGACATCATATATCGCACCATATCTAATAAGGTACGGTTACGATGTTCGGACACACCATTACACCGTGGTGTTCCAGGTGGCGTGAGTAGTGAAACTATTTCACATTGTTTTAACTGAAGGCCAAACTCGTAACTCAAATACTCTTCTCCACGATCAGATCGTAGAAACTTTATTTTCTTGTTACGATGATTTTCCGCTTCACTCTGAAATTCTTTGAACTTTTCAAATGTTTCAGACTTATGTTTCATCAAGTAGATATACCCATATCTGCTCAAATCATCTGTGAAGGTCAGAAAATAACGATACCCGCCGCGAGCCTTAACACTCATCGGATCGCATACATTAGTATGTATTATTTCCAATAAGTCAGTTGCTCACTCCATTGTTCCGGAGAACGGAGTTTTAGTCATTTTGCCCATAAGGCATGGTTCGCAAGTATCAAGTGATTCATAATCAAGTGATTCCAAAATCCCATCAGTATGGAGTTTCTTCATGCGCTTTACACCAATATGACCTAAACGGCAGTGCCACAAATAAGTTGCACTATCATTATTAACTTTGCATCTTTTGGCTTCACTACGATCGAGATCCAACAAACCATTTTATTGGGTGTATGACCATAGAAGGTTTTATTCATGTAAACAGAACAACAATTATTCTCTAATTTAAATGAATAACCGTATTGCAACAAACATCATCAAATCATATTCATGCTCAACGCAAACACCAAATAACACTTATTTAGTTTCAACACTAATCCCGAAA
The DNA here is from genome assembly GCF_018294505.1 of Triticum aestivum. NCBI lineage: Eukaryota > Viridiplantae > Streptophyta > Magnoliopsida > Poales > Poaceae > Triticum > Triticum aestivum. The sequence goes on along the minus strand of NC_057796.1, from coordinate 225,810,332 downwards.
GTATAGGGAGTGTGCGATGATGATCATATCAATCTTGGAACTACTTCCAACACACATCGTCACCTCGCCTTTTACTAGTCTCTGTTTATTCTGCAACTCCCATTTCGAGTTACTACTCTTAGCAACTGAACCAGTATCAAATACCGAGGGGTTGCTATAAACACTAGTAAAGTACACATCAATAACATGTATATCCAATATACCTTTGTTCACTTTGCCATCCTTCTTATCCACCAAATAGTTGGGGTAGTTCCGCTTCCAGTGACCAGTCCCTTTGCAGTAGAAGCACTTAGTCTCAGGCTTAGGACCAGACTTAGGCTTCTTCACTTGAGCAACAACTTGCTTGCCGTTCTTCTTGAAGTTCCCCTTCTTCCCTTTGCCCTTTTCTTGAAACTAGTGGTCTCGTCAGCCATCAACACTTGATGTTTTTCTTGATTTCTACCTTCGTCGATTTCAGCATCACGAAGAGCTCGGGAATTACTTTCGTCATCCCTTGCATACTATAGTTCATCACGAAGTTCTACTAACTTGGTGATGGTGACTAGAGAATTCTGTCAATCACTATTTTATCTGGAAGATTAACTCCCACTTGATTCAAGCGATTGTAGTACCCAGACAATCTGAGCACATGCTCACTGCTTGAGCTATTCTCCTCCATCTTTTAGCTATAGAACTTGTTGGAGACTTCATATCTCTCAACTCGGGTATTTGCTTGAAATATTAACTTCAACTCCTGGAACATCTCATATGGTCCATGACGTTCAAAACGTCTTTGAAGTCCCGATTCTAAGCCGTTAAGCATGGTGCACTAAACTATCAAGTAGTCATCATATTGAGCTAGCCAAACGTTCATAACGTCTGCATCTGCTCCTGCAATAGGTCTGTCACCTAGCGGTGCATCAAGGACATAATTTTTCTGTGCAGCAATGAGGATAATCCTCAGATCACGGATCCAATCCGCATCTTTGCTACTAACATCTTTCAACATAATTTTTCTCTAGGAACATATCAAAAATAAACACAGGGAAGCAACAACGCGAGCTATTGATCTACAACATAATTTGCAAAATACTATCAGGACTAAGTTCATGATAAATTTAAGTTTAATTAATCATATTACTTAAGAACTCCCACTTAGATAGACATCCCTCTAATCATCTAAGTGATTACATGATCCAAATCAACTAAACCATAACCGATCATCACGTGAAATGGAGTAGTTTTCAATGGTGAACATCACTATGTTGATTATCACGTGCAAAAACTGGCTTGCACCCGTTGTAGATGGACGTAGAGCTTATCACACCCGATCATCACGTGGTGTCTGGGCACGACGAACTTTGGCAACGGTGCATACTTAGGGAGAACACCTTTATCTTGAAATTTAGTGAGAGATCATCTTATAATGCTACCGTCAATCCAAGCAAGATAAGATGCATAAAAGATAAACATCACATGCAATCAAATACAAGTGATATGATATGGCCATCATCATCTTGTGCTTGTGATCTCCATCTCCGAAGCACCGTCATGAACACCATCGTCACCGGCGCGACACCTTGATCTCCATCGTAGCATCGTTGTCGTCTCACCAACTATTGCTTCTACGACTATTGCTACCGCTTAGTGATAAAGTAAAACAATTACATGGCGATTGCGTTGCATACAATAAAGCGACAACCATATGGCTCCTGCCAGTTGCCGATAACTCGGTTACAAAACATGATCATCTCATACAATAAAATTCAGCATCATGTCTTGACCATATCACATCACAACATGCCCTGCAAAAACAAGTTAGACGTCCTCTACTTTGTTGTTGCAAGTTTTACGTGGCTGCTACGGGCTTAGCAAGAACCGTTCTTACCTACGCATCAAAACCACAACGATAATTTGTCAAGTTGGTGCTGTTTTAACCTTCGCAAGGACCGGGCGTAGCCACACTCGGTTCAACTAAAGTGAGAGAGACAGACACCCGCCAGTCACCTTTAAGAAACGAGTGCTCGCAATTGGGAAACCAGTCTCGCGTAAGCGTACGCGTAATGTCGGTCCGGGCCGCTTCATCTCACAATACCGCCGAACCAAAACATGACATGCTGATAAGCAGTATGACTTATATCGCCCACAACTCACTTGTGTTCTACTCGTGCATATAACATCAACGCATAAAACCTGGCTCGGATGCCACTATTGGGGAACGTAGTAATTTCAAAAAATTTCCTACGCACACGCAAGATCATGGTGATGCATAGCAACGAGAGGGGAGAGTGTTGTCCACGTACCCTCGTAGACCGAGAGCGGAAGCGTTCACACAACGCGGTTGATGTAGTCGTACGTCTTCACGATCCGACCGATCAAGTACCGAACGCACGGCACCTCCGAGTTCAGCACACGTACAGCTCGATGACGTCCCTCGAACTCCGATCCAGCCGAGTGTTGAGGGAGAGTTTCGTGAGCACGACGGCGTGGTGACAATGATGATGTTCTACCGACGCAGGGCTTCGCCTAAGCACCGCTACGATATTATCGGGGTGTAATATGGTGGAGGGGGCACCGCACACGGCTAATAGATCAATGATCAATTGTGTGTCTATGGGGTGCCCCTGCCCCCGTATATAAAGGAGCAAGGGGGGAGGCGGCCGACCTAGGAGGAGGGCGCGCCAAGGGGGGAGTCCTACTCCCACCGGGAGTAGGACTCCTCCTTTCCTTGTTGGAGTAGGAAAAGGGAAGGGAGAAGGAGAAAGAAGGAAGGGGGCGCCCCCCCTCCCTAGTCCAATTCGGACTAGTCCATGGGGAGGGGTGCGGCCACCCTTTGGGGCCTTTCTCTCCTTTCCCGTATGGCCCATTAAGGCCCAATATGAATTCCCGTAACTCTCCGGTACTCCGAAAAATACCCGAATCACTCGGAACCTTTCCGATGTCCGAATATAGTCGTCCAATATATCGATCTTTACGTCTCGACCATTTAGAGACTCCTCGTCAAGTCCCTGATCTCATCCGGGACTCCGAACTCCTTCGGTACATCAAAACATATAAACTCATAATATAACTGTCATCGTAACGTTAAGCGTGCGGACCCTACGGGTTCGAGAACTATGTAGACATGACCGAGACACCTCTCCGGTCAATAACCAATAGCGGAACCTGGATGCTCATATTGGCTTCCACATATTCTACGAAGATCTTTATCGGTCAAACCGCATAACAACATACGTTGTTCCCTTTGTCATCGGTATGTTACTTGCCCGAGATTCGATCGTCGGTATCTCAATACCTAGTTCAATCTCGTTACCGGCAAGTCTCTTTACTCGTTCCGTAATACATCATCTCGCAACTAACTCATTAGTTACAATGCTTGCAAGGCTTATAGTGATGTGCATTACTGAGTGGGCCCAGAGATACCTCTCTGACAATCGGAGTGACAAATCCTAATCTCGAAATACGCCAACCCAACAAGTACCTTTGGAGACACCTGTAGAGCACCTTTATAATCACCCAGTTACGTTGTGACGTTTGGTAGCACACAAAGTGTTCCTCCGGTAAACGGGAGTTGCATAATCTCATAGTCATAGGAACATGTATAAGTCATGAAGAAAGCAATAGCAACATACTAAACGATCGAGTGCTAAGCTAAGGGAATGGGTCAAGTCAATCACATCATTCTCCTAATGATGTGATCTCGTTAATCAAATGACAACCCATGTCAATGGCTAGGAAACTTAACCATCTTTGATCAACGAGCTAGTCAAGTAGAGGCATACTAGTGACACTCTGTTTGTCTATGTATTCACACATGTATTATGTTTCCGGTTAATACAATTCTAGCATGAATAATAAACATTTATCATGATATAAGGAAATAAATAATAACTTTATTATTGCCTCTAGGGCATATTTCCTTCAAATTTTACAAAACCCTTTCTGTAAAATAAAAACTGAAATATAAAAAAAGAGGAAAAGAAAAGGCCAGGCTGCACTATGCACCTGGCCCAGCCGCGCAACAATGCAGCCCAGCCCACTTATCCCTGCCGTCCCCTACCTCTGTTCACCAGGGGCTGGGTGGACGCGCGCGTGCCGTCCGTGGCCGCCGATGGCCACGGGGCGGCCATCCGGCGGCTCCCCGGCGCCTACTAGGTCGCCCCGCCCCGGGCGAACCCTAGCGTCCCCCCACTTGCCCCTCACTCTCCCACCCGCTCTCTTTCCCTCTCTTCCTCCAGATCCACCACAACCGAGCGCCACCGTAGCCGCTCGCCGTCGTTCTCGTGGCCACTGTCGACGCCTCTCCTCAACGCCATGTCCCTTGTCTCCGTCGACGTCGTCTGCTTCGTCTCCATCCACGAACGGGAGTCGGGGAGCTCCACAATGCACGAATCGAGCCGCCCCCTTCCGCCTCGGCCGCCGTTGATCTCCTCCAACTCCGGCCACCCTCTGCTGCTCCTAATCTATCATCGGCTTTCCTTAGCCACTCGGTGAGCTTCTCTCTCTCTCCCATCTCGCTGGTAGCTTGCCTGCTCGCCCACAGCTAGTCACCGCCATGACTGTGCTATGTCCGCCGCCGAGCTCATGGCCGTTGCCAGAGCCGTCGTCATGCTTGCCTGAGCACGCCACCGTGCTCCTGGCGCTTCCAGGAACACAACACACCCGCGCACGCGCTTCCCCGTGGCCCCTAGCCCCTAGCTTGTTGAGCGCCCGAACGCGCCGCCGCCCGTGCTCGTCGTCGGCGTGCCTCCGGTGACCAAATGGTCATGGGTGTGCGCCCAACAGCTTCACCGCACCGCGTAGAACCTGCCCAGCCTCTTCATTTGCTCCGTAGCACGCTGTTTCGCCGTCTCCGTCATCCACCCGTACGCATTGCCGCCTCCGCCGCTCGCTGGCGTCGTTCCGGTCATCCCCGAGACCAACCGGTAGCACCATGCGACGGCGACGTCGCTAGCTTTCGAACGCGAGTAGCCACACCCGTTTTGGGCCACCGTGGCGAAATCCCGAGGCTTGCCGGCGCCCTCCGCCGCGTTTTCGCTCGCCAGAGCCAACTCCGGCGCCGGCGTCCGACGTGGCCGACCTGGGGCCACCCCCAGGGTCACTGCCAACGGGCCCCACAGACCCCGTTGACTGGGCAGCCTAGTGCCCTGACACGCATGCCCCATCGCATAATTAACCTAATTAAAACATTTTCCTAAATAAAAATAATTAGTTAAACTAAATAGTCACTGACATGTGGGGCCCAATAGCTAATTAGTCTCCGTTTAGTTTTAATTAAACTCAGTAAAGCTTCTGCCACTGCCATGTGGGACTCACTGGTCAGGTTTGACCTAGTCAGTGTGGCTGTTGACCGCTGACGTCATTCCCCTGTCATGCTGACGTCATATTTCTTTTTTCTGTTATTTAATAATTCCGTAATATGTTTAAAACTTTAGAAAAATCGTAGAAAATAAACCGTAGCTCGGATGAAAATGTTTTCTATATGAAAGTTGCTCAGAAAAATGAGACGAATCCGAATATGTAGTCCGTTTACCTATGAGATGCCTCTAACTATCTGAACATGGAACATTCCCCCTTCGGTCATCTGTCTGACACAGGTCCGGAACCGGAAAAACATTCCCGGTTGAATTCCCCCTTCACCTATTCATGTAGACATACGTTAGGTCACACCCGGCACGTCATATTACCATGTTATGCTTTATGATGCTTTGTTTGCTTTATATTTATTATTTCTTCCCCCTCTTCTCTCCGGTAGTCCCCGAGACCGATGTTGCCCCTGTGATCGACTACGTCTCCGACGACCCTTCTTCCTTTGCAGCAGAGCTTCTAGGCAAGCCCCCCCCCTTGATCACTCCGATATTGCCCATTCCATTCTCTCTCATGCTTGCATTAGATTTTGCTACTGTTATTGTTTGCTCATATTCTGATGCATAGCCTGTTTTTGCTACCTGCTTTCATACCTTACCTGCTTATTCTAAACTGCTTAGTATAGGTTGGTTAGAGATCCATCAGTGACCCCCACCTTGTCCCAGTTGCCCCGCTTTATGTTCGATGACTCGATCAACGTCATCGACGTCCAGGCCCCAACACCGCACATCACCCCCCTTAGTTGTACGACTCTACAGAGTTACTATCGAGTGCCGAGGGTGATACCTCAACAACACTTCTGATGTTAACCCTGTAGTGTAGCTATTTGGTCGTGGTCATCGAGGGTGATTCCTCCTTAACCACTTCCGATACGACTCTGTCGTGCAACCCCTCAAGTGTGAACCTCGAGGGTGGTTCCTCCTATGTTCACGATGATTACATCGAGTGGAATCCACCGAGGGTGATTCCTCGGGGTTTCCCCTTGGTGTTCAGACACATGGATACTTGGACTTTACAACTGTTACTTGGAAAGGCGGGTTGACCCTGAGGGGTACCCGCGAGTGATGTGGAGACGGGTTGACCTGGAGGTACCCGAGAGTTGAATACGAGGCGTGGCCGGGCATTCTTAGCCCTTGCTGCAAGTCCTCGAGACGGGGCGACGGGGTCACATCTTTCATGAGTCTCTGCTCGTGACCGCACTACCAACACACTAACGGTTTGGATATTTGATCCGAGGGGCCTCTGGCCTGATAGCACTAACCATCACGTGGGCATAGTATGGGCGTTCTGCGTCGTATACATCAGCCGAGGCTTAATAGACGTCAACGACTGAGCGGCGTGCGCCGGGTTGGACTGCGTAAGCACCTGCCTTTTTGAGGAGGTAGCTAGGTCTGCTCACCGGCCGCGTCCGCAACGTGCAGGAGTTCCCGGGGCGATGGCCCATGACCCCTTGGGCATAGGTTTAGTCCGGCGTGCTGACCTCTCTATTAAGCCTAGGTCGGGTTGCGGCGTATCATTTGGCCGAGGCTGGGCATAACCCAGTAAAGTGTGTCCGGCCGAAGTTAAGCAAGCGTGGTGGGTAAGTTGGTGCACCCCTGCAGGGAAGAAAACATCTATCGATAGCCTGTCCTACGGTAACGGACACTCGGAGTTGTATCCCGATCGATACAACTAGAACTTGATGCCGAGGCATGTAATGGAAATGATGGCTCCGGGATTGTTTTCTCGCAGGGAGTCGAGGAAGTGATCTCTGGGCGATGTTACAACATACTTACTAATATTATAATATGCCACTCTTGAGCGCGGCACCGGCGCCTCCTCCTCGACGAGCGCGGCAAGGAAGGCCGCCGAAGCTAAGGCCGCGGCGGATAGGGCCGGCTCGCCCAACCCATTGCACGCCACAATGCAGAGCCTCCGCGTTCCCATCGGCACCGACATCGACGCCTCCAACATCGCGAGGCCCGGACTCGTCTCGACGAGGATTGCCAGCGCCTTCTGGACCTCACCGAGATGCTCACCGCCACGCAACGTCGCCTCGACTCCGCCCAGCTGGAACGCGACGCTGCCTACGGCTTCACGCCTACCACGCCTGAGCCCAGCCGGGTCGCCGACGTGCGAGCCCGGGGTGGCGCGATCGGGCGCGCCTTCGACGCCCTCCCTCCCCTCTACGAGACTCCTGTGAAGAACATGCGTGCTGCCCACGCGGCCGCGGTCGGCCTGGATCAGCTCGCGGGTGAAGAGCTGTAGGATCGCCTCAAGAGGGCGAATGACCTCCTTGTCGCGGCCAACGCCAGCAGGACCGCCTCAACCAGCTCGCCAAGCCGGCCGGATTCGGCTCCGTCCGAGTCGCGGGACCCGGCGACAACCAGCACACGACGTCTTTACCACCCGGCAAGGCGCACTCCGGCCGCACCCGGACCCGGCGCTACATCGCCCCGACGGCTGCTGGCGGCTTGGCGGACGAGCCGGCCTCGGAGGCCCGGCGCCGCCTCGACCCCCTGCTCCAACCCGGCCGACGTCCGACTACGATCGATCCGGCCCCCCGCGGTGCAGTCACCGACCGTCTCGGCCCACGCGCCATCGACGACACCGACGCCTGTCACCGCCTCGACCGACTCGCTTTCTCCCAGGAGCTGGAGGAAACCGGCCCGGTCGGGCCAGCTTGCTTCGGGCCACACATCTGAGGCGAGCCCTTCACCAAGGGGTTCACGCTCCCCCGCGACACCCCCAAGTACAACGGCACCATGAAGCCGGAGGACTGGCTCACCGACTACACCACCGCCATTGGCATCACCGGCGGCAACCACCGCCTCGCCGTACGCTACGGGCCCCTCATGCTCCAGGGGTCGGCCCGCACCTGGTTGAACAGTCTGCCGGCTGGCAGCATCAACACGTGGGTCGATTTCGAGCAAGCCTTCGTGCGCAACTTCACCGGCACCTATAAGCGACCCGACCGTCCCAGTCAGCTCTCCATGTGCGTGCAGGGGCCGGCAGAAACCGGCCGCGAGTACCTCGCACGCTGGACCGAGCTCCAGAACAGCTGCGAGGGCGTCCACGAAGTCCAAGCGATCCAGTACTTCGTCAACGGGTGCCGAGACGGCACCCTCCTCAAGCACAAGCTCTTGCGCTCCGAGCCAGCCACCATGGCTGCACTCATGGTGACGGCTGTCGGCGTTCTGGGAACGGGGGTCCCCAGACTTGCCTGCCTGCGGCCCACGGCATGGCTATGCTAGCGGGCCTGTACGGCCCATCTTCATCAACAAGGCTTTCAAGACCCTCGCGAGGGGCCAAGCCTCGCGAGGCGGACGACGCAAGACCTCCTCAGGAGCGGCCTCTCTAGGCAGGCTCACGAGGAGCGAAGATATCAAGGCGGGGCGAACCTAGCGATGCTCTCGTGACGTGAGCCATGATGATCGACACCAGGCGGGCGCCAGCGCGCGCAGCGTCCTTGTTTCCTCTTTGGTGCCAAGGGGGCAAGCGCAGGCGCGGTGTACCGAGGCATCAGGAAAAGGTTTCCATATCGGTGCAATGAGACCAAGACCAGCAGGACAGCAGGACGGAGGTCACCGTGGAGCCCAAGACGACGTCATCACCAGAGCCCTTTCGCAGGCGAAGACCGCTTTTGTCAGGATAGCTTGTACTAGCTGTCCCCCTTAAAATTGGCCGCCGTTGTTGGCTCCCTTCCCGCTCAATATTTGGGGAGAGGACTAGGGCCTATATAAGTAGAACTAGCCACCACAGTAGGGGGCATCTAGACTTGATCTGATCTGATCGAGAGCCAACCCGTTGCCACACCGAACACAAGAACACCTCAACCTCAGGAGGCCGTTCTTCCCCTTGTACTGTTCTTCATCAGCCCAAGAGGCAATCCACCACCACCACACTGGAGTAGGGTATTACACCACAATGGTGGCCCGAACCAGTATAAATCTTGTGTCTTTGCGTTGCTAGTTCGTCGAGTTCGTCCGCGAGATCTTAGCGAGGTCGGCGTGGATCAGTAGGAGGGAAAGAACTTCGCGCGCACCCCAGAGTTCGAACCTTAAGGGTCTTGCCGGAACCCTAGATCCGACATTTGGCGTGCCAGGTAGGGGTGCGCCGTAGCTTCCCTTTCGTCGATCGGTGCTCCGTCACTCCGTCGTCTCCATGGCGGACGCTCGTCGCGCTCGAGCTGAGCGCCGGGCTGCCCTCACCGCCCGCTTCACTCAGACGGCTCCCGTCGGCGGGCCACCTCGTCGTTCCCCGTCGCCTGCCGCGAACACCACCACTGGCCCGGCGGGGAACGAGCAGCAAGCATCCTCGCTGCACCCGTCGGTGCGGCAGGACGGCCGCACCGCCACTCCATCGCTGACCCTGGCCGGTTCCTCGTCCCACGCACGTCGCACTCCCATGGACGCGCAGGCCGCGCTTCTCATGGCGAACGAGCTCCTGCGCTACCGCCCGGTCGACGACCTCTACGAGGACTGGCTCGACTGCGTCGCCGAGCTCGTCCGCGCCGCAGGGGGCTCCCCGGCGCCGTCCCTCTCTCTGCCTCGACCTCCGCCAGCCACGGGCGACGTGGCTCATGGAACGCCTCCACCACCTCAGCCCCAAGATGGTGCCTTGGCACCAAGGCGCGCGGCCCCACAGCGCGACCCACCACGCCTGGTGCCCGCGCGCGAAGAGAGAAGCTGCCAAGAAATTCCTCGGCCGCGAGAAGCTGCACCTGCGCTCCCAGCGCCGCCTCGCCAAGACCGCGCGCTACCTGCGGTGGCGGCACGCAGGCCTCATCAAGACCAAGCTCCACCTCCGAGACGGGCCCCGGCAACCACGGCCGGCTGCCGCGCCTTCACCCCTGAGCTGCGTAGCATCGCCTGGCTGGGCAAGTTCAAGACGGATCTGCCTCCTCGCTACGATGGCACCCTCGACCCCGCGGAGTTCTTGCAGCTCTACGAGCTGAGCATCGAGGCGGCCAACGACGACGAGAAAGTCATGGCGAACTGGTTCCCAATGGCGCTCAAAGACGGCACCCGTTCGTGGCTCCTGAACCTGCCTCAGGGTTTGATCTCCTCCTGGGACGAGATGCGCGACCGCTTCGTCGCCAACTTCCAGGGCACTCGTGACCGCCCGCCGGCCGCGGGTGACCTACGCCGCATCAAGCAACAACCAGGAGAGACCCTCCAGAAGTTCATCCAGCGCTTCAACAACACTCGCCTCAAGATCCCCAAGGTCACGGACGAGGCCATCATCTCCACGTTCTCTGACGGCGTCCGCGACATCAAGATGAAGGAGGAGCTCGCTATCCACGAGGAGTTGTGCACATCTCAGGAGCTGTTCAACCTGGCGACCAAGTGCGCAAGAGCTGAGGAGGGGCGCCTCTCCCTCCTCGAGCTGCTAGCTGTGGGCGCAGAGGAGAAGAAGGCCAAGGCCAAGGACGTGAAACGCAAGGAAGCAGCTGTGCTCGCAGCGGAGCCGGACACCAAGCGAGGCAGGGACCATCCCGAGTCATCCAAGGGCAGCCGACCGTTCTACGCCTTCCACAACCTGAACACCCAGAACACCAACGACTGTCAAGAACTCAGAGCCATTCGCGAAGGACGCTTCGGTCGACGCCCCGAGCGCAGCGACCGGGGCTATGGCCGAGGAGGAGGACGTGGAGACGGACGCTGGGACGACCGTGGCCCGCGCCAGGAATGGCGCGACAGGCCTCGTGAGGACCGCTGGGAGGATCATCCTTGCGAGGGCGCTTGGAGGGACCAGCCTCGTGAGGATCGTCCTCAGGGCAACGCCGGTCTTCCCCCGCTGCCGCCACCACCAAGAAGGAATGACGACCACCATCAAGACGAGGGGGCTGGGGGCTTCCAGGAGCCGCGTGTAATCGCTTGCATCTCGGGCGGCGCTCAGGCCCCAGCCTCGCAGCGTATCTTCAAACAGTTCGCTCGTGAGGTGAATGCAGTCCTCCCCAAGCTCGAGGCCACGCGCCCGCTCAGGTGGTCCCAGTGCGCCATCACCTTCAACTCGGCAGATCAGCTCAAGTGCGCAGCCACCGCTGGCGCCCTCCCGATGCTTTGTTCACCAGTCATCAGCAACGTGCAAGTTACCAAGACCCTCATCGACGGCAGCGCAGGGCTCAACGTCCTGTCCGTCGACACGTTCGAAAACCTCCAAGTGCCATATGAGCAGCTTCAGCCTACCAAGCCTTTCTCAGGAGTGACCGATGGCTCCACCACACCGATAGGGCAAGTCCGCCTCCCTGTCACCTTCGGAGAATGCAAGAACTACCGCACCGAGCTCATCGACTTTGACGTCGCGCACATCCGTCTGCCATACAACGCCATCCTCGGGTATCCAGCCCTGGCCAAGTTCATGGCGGTGACGCACTACGGCTACAATGTCCTCAAGATGCCAGGAAGCGGCGGAATCATCACGGTCCCGTGCGAAGAAAGAGATGCGGTGTGCTCCCTCGAGCGCGCCTTTCAAGCTGCCGCAATCGACGACCCCGACAGCAAGAGCAAGGATCCTCCCGAGGCCATCCCCAAGAAGAAGAAGCAGCTGCGCCGTGCCGGACCTCAGGAGGGTGGCGTCGCGGCTGGAACCTCGACAGGATCAGCGCCCGCTCCAGGGGCGCCTCCCTCCATCGCATAGGAAGGCGCGCCTAGCGCCCTCCTTGGGCAGGGCTCAGGGGCTCTCTTCTAGAGGGCCTCAGACCTTGCCAACATCACGAGGGAGGCGCTCGGGCACCACTTGGAGGCGTGCTTCGCGACACGTTTCCCTCAGGAGAATACAGGGCAAGGAGTGCCCACCACTCAGGAATTCATCACCAAGACCACTCAGGAACCGCAAGACGCAAGGGCCATGCGCGGCGACCGCCGCTCACGAGGCGCAACTCCCCATCCAGGCGAGGATGCCGGGCTGCGCGCCTGCATCGACGTCCCAGGGCTCAACACGGCCGCCTCTCAGGAGCTTTTCTGGCCTTCGCACGTGGGCCGTTGCGAGGGTCCACCACACAGCTACGTTCGCATGCCTTTCGGCCTGCCGAGCGTGTCGTCAGCCTATCAGCGCAACCTGCAGCGTGTCCTGGCAGCTCAGGAGGCCAGGCACCACGCCGTCCTGGCAGAGATGGAGACGGTCCTCAGGGAACCACCTGAGCCCCCAGAGCCTCCCGAGGCTCAGGGCCCCGGTGGCTCGTGAGGAGCTACCCCTCCGCAGCACGCCTTCAGCTGCACCACCTCTTCTTCGTCTACAGAACCAGGTGACATTTTCCAAGTTCGTTTAGCTGGGAGCGCCCCTCGGGCTGCATTATTCCCAGGCTGCATGGGTCCGTCCCTGTGACATGTACCCCTTTTGCTTATGCCTTTAGTTTACCCTGTTGGGGGCGCCCCTCGGGCTGCATCATCCCCAAGCCCCTCGGGCCTAACCCAGTGGCATGTGTCTTTCTACATTTACCCAAGCTGATTTGCCTTCCATGCTTAATCTGCCTATGATTACCACCTGCTCGATCGTCGCCTCCCACGGGGCCTCCTCACACTGGCACGGCGCTGGTGCATGGGTCCGTCCCTGCCATGTCGACAAACCTGAGCGGTCGAGCTCTAGCTCGCGGCACGCCCCGCGCACGTCACCTCATCAGGCCCTCAATGCCTTCACCTCTTCACGGAACAACCAGCGGCAGGCTGGCAACCGTAACGGCAAAACCGTGTTTCTCCTTGTGCTGGCTCGCAGGAATATCACGAGGATAGCACCAGGCGGCACCGCGAGCTCCCACCTCTTCCAAGTAATCCGCTTGCACGTTAAAAGGGGGGCTCCTGAGCATCGCGACTCAGGAGCTCTTACTGGCTCTCCAGCCCTCACCCCTGGCCTTGACCACAGCATCGCGACCTGGCATACCAGCGGCGGCTGAGCTCGCTCGAGGGCCGGGACCTGAGGACTAGAGCACGAAGGAAAGCATTGGAAGGGGAAGGACCCGTACGGGCCTAACCTAGCTACGTTGCGGATGATTGCGCACAGGTCTGGCGCAGCGCCGAGAATCGGCCCCGAATAGCCAAGATAAGTCACGAGTTCAGAACAACTAAGTTGTTGGAACCTAGGTGTTACGCTCGCCGCATCCTTGTTGCGGCCACGTCGCATCCCTTTCCTGCCTTACCATAGCTGCTTGAGCGCTAAGGGGGACCTCCTGAGCATCGCGCCTCAGGGGCTCTTACTGGACCTCGGGCCGCTCACCTCCTGGCCTTGACCACGGCACGCGACCTGGCATACCAGCGACGGTTGTAGCCTGCCTGGGGACCGGGACCTGTCAGCGTAGAGCAACAAGCTATCGCGAGGATGGAAAGGGGAGACCGAGCCTTGACAGGACATGCGTTCGCAAAATTTTCATAACATGGAAGATATGCGCAAAAGACATTACAGACCCTTTACACACCTCCATGGGGTACTTCATGATTCTTCGCAGGGAACAAAAAATGAGAACTAAGAGGAATCCTATCTATACCCTCCCGTGGCGGACGCCATCATCAACAGTGGGCCACGGGAGGCCGGCGCCGACCCCATCCAGATCAGTGGCGGCGGCTGCTGGACGCCACGGTCCTGCTCCGAGCCCGGCGAGAGCTCGGGGGCACGTAGCTATCGTCGCTCGTCTCCGGAGTCTCGTAAAGCTTAGGAGAATCGCTAGACTCCCAAGGGCTGCTGCTGCTGGAGTAGCCGCGAGTGGAGCGCGCGTCAGCCTGGCGCTCCCCTCCAGGGCAACACTCCAGGCGGCGGCCCTCCGCGTCGAATGAAGGAAATATGCCCTAGAGGCAATAATAAAGTATTATCTATTTCCTTATATCATGATAAATGTTTATTATTCATGCTAGAATTGTATTAACCGGAAACATGATACATGTGTGAATACATAAACAAATAGAGTGTCACTAGTATGCCTCTACTTGACTAGCTCGTTAATCAAAGATGGTTATGTTTCCTAGCCATAGACATGAGTTGTCATTTGATTAATGGGATCACCTCATTAGGAGAATGACGTGATTGACTTGACCCATTCCGTTAGCTTAGCACCCGATCGTTTAGTATGTTGCTATTGCTTTCTTCATGACTTATACATGTTCCTATGACTATGAGATTATGCAACTCCCGTTTACCGGAGGAACACTTTGTGTGCTACCAAATGTCACAACGTAAATGAGTGATTATAAAGGTGCTCTACAGGTGTCTCCAAAGGTACTTGTTGGGTTGGCGTATTTCGAGATTAGGATTTGTCACTCCGATTGTCGGAGAGGTATCTCTGGGCCCACTCGGTAATGCACATCACTATAAGCCTTGCAAGCATTGTGACTAATGAGTTAGTTGCGGGATGATGTATTACGGAACGAGTAAAGAGACTTGCCGGTAACGAGATTGAACTAGGTATCGAGATACCGACGATCGAATCTCGGGCAAGTAACATACCGGTGACAAAGGGAACAACGTATGTTGTTATGCGGTCTGACCGATAAAGATCTTCGTAGAATATGTGGTGGCCAATATGGGCATCCAGGTCCCGCTAGTGGTTATTGACCGGAAAGGTGTCTCGGTCATGTCTACATAGTTCTCGAACCCGTAGGGTCCGCACGCTTAACGTTACGATGACAGTTTTATTGAGTTTTGATGTACCGAAGGAGTTCGGAGTCCCGGATGAGATCGGGGATATGACGAGGAGTCTCGAAATGGCCGAGACGTAAAGATCGATATATTGGACGACTATATTCGGACTTCGGAAAGGTTCCGAGTGATTCGGGTATTTTTCGGAATACCGGAGAGTTACGGGAATTCGTATTGGGCCTTAATGGGCCATACGGGAAAGGAGAGAAAGGCCTCAAAAGGTGGCCGCACCCCTCCCCATGATCTGGTCCGAATTGGACTAGGGAAGGGGGGCGCCCCCTTCCTTCTTTCTCCTTCTCCTTTCCCTTCTCCTATTCCAACAAGGAAAGGAGGAGTCCTACTCCCGGTGGGAGTAGGACTCCCCCTTCTGGCGCGCCTCTCCTCCCTAGGCCGGCGGCCTCCCCCTTGCTCCTTTATATACGGGGGCAGGGGGGCACCCCAGGGACACACTGGATATACGATATTTTATCCGTGTGCGGTGCCCCCTCCACCATATTACACCTCGATAATACCGTTGCGGAGCTTAGGCGAAGCCCTGCGTCGGTGGAACATCATCATCGTCACCACGCCGTCGTGCTGACGAAACTATCCCTCAACACTCGGCTGGATCGGAGTTGGAGGGACGTCATCGAGCTGAACGTGTGTAGAACTCAGAGGTGCCGTGGGTACTTGATCGGTCGGATCGTGAAGACGTACGACTACATCAACCGCGTTGTGATAATGCTTCCGCTGTCGGTCTACGAGGGTACGTAGACAACACTCTCCCCTCTCGTTGCTATGCATCACCATGATCTTGCGTGTGCGTAGGAATTTTTTTGAAATTACTACGTTCCCCAACATCGAAGACCTTGAAGAAGAGCATGGTGGCGCCGTCGAACTCAAAGTGGATCGTGAGGGCGCCTTCCACGCGGAAAACCCGCGCAACCTCGCCCCAGTCGCGGGTCATGAAGATCTTGCCGGTGGGGACCGCCTCGATCTCTGCTCCGGTCACAGGAGCATCGCAGTCCGCATGCTGCAGCCAGAGCTCAAGAGGCCCCCTCGGCGGCATCACGTCGGAGAAGAACCGCGGGAAGCGGATCCAAGAGCTTGGGGGCATCGGCGCCCATAGCAAGCTCGCGCGAGGAATCTCAGGCGTGGATTCCAAGGGCGACAGCGTGTGTCGCCATGGCGCGTCGACCACGGGCGCGGCGCGGGCGGTGCCGCTCGTCGCTCCGCCCTCCTGAGCCGTCGGCTTGGCGTACAAGGATAGTGGATACCCTGGAGGAGGCCGCTCGCACCAAGGCCTCGTCACCACCTGCATCGCTACTTCGTCGCGACGGTGAACCGGCCTCTTCTTCGGCGGAAGTGGCCCTGGATCATCGCGGGGGGCCTTTCCTTTCTCTTTAGCGGAGAACCTTCGGATGGGCGCCATTGCTGCTAGCGGTGGAGCAAGGAGGAAGAAGCAAGTGAACCAAGGAGAGATGGGCGACGGGGGCTCCGCCCCCTCCCAATTTATAGCGGAAGTAGGCCAACCGGCGCCTCCCATGATCACAGGTAATGATGATTTTCCTTGCATGTCGCAGGGACTTGTCAAATCGAGCAGTTGCCGAGGCAGCATGGGGAAGTGGAGACGCCCACGTCCAATCAACCGCCACGCGTTGACCAAGGCCGCAGGCTTTTGGGGCCCGCGGCGCTCCGCGCTTGACATTTGGCTTCGCCTCGAAGCCAAGCCCGAGCGCACCTTCGGCCCGGGGCCTACTGTCGTCGTTCTGGGAACGGGGGTCCCCAGACTTGCCTGCCTGCAGCCCATGGCGTGGCTATGCTAGCGGGCCTGTACGTCCCATCTTCATCAACAAGGCTTTCAAGACCCTTGCGAGGCGGAGGACGCAAGACCTCCTCAGGAGCGGCCTCTCCAGGCAGGCTCACGAGGAGCGGAGATATCAAGGCAGGGCGAACCTCGCGAGGCTCTCGTGACGTGAGCCATGACGATCGACACCAGGCGGGCGCCAGCGCGCACAGCGTCCTTGTTTCCTCTTTGGTGCCAAGGGGGCAAGCGCATGCGCGGAGTACCGAGGCATTAGGCAAAGGTTTCCATATCAATGCAACGAGACCAAGACCAGCAGGCCAACAGGACGGAGGTCACCGTGGAGCCCAAGACGGCGTCATCATCAGAGCCCTTTCGCAGGCGAAGACCGCTTTTGTCAGGATAGCTTGTACTAGCTGCCCCCCTTCAAATTGGCCGCCGTTGTTGGCTCCCTTCCCACTCAATATTTGGGGAGAGGACCAGGGCCTATATAAGTAGAACTAGCCACCACGGTAGGGGGCATCTAGACTTGATCTGATCTGATCGAGAGCCAACCCTTAGCCACACCGAACACAAGAACACCTCAACCTGAGGAGGCCGTTCTTCCCCTTGTACTATTCTTCATCAGCCCAAGAGGCAATCCACCACCACCACACTTGAGTAGGGTATTACACCACAACGATGGCCCGAACCAGTATAAATCTTGTGTCTTTGCGTTGCTAGTTCGTCGAGTTCGTCCGCGAGATCTTAGCGAGCTAGGGCGTGGATCGGTAGGAGGGAAAGAAGTTCGCGCACACACTAGAGTTCGAACCTTAAGGGTCTTGCCGGAACCCAGATCCGACAACGGCGGATAAGTACGCCAATGCCGACTCCGCCATGAAGATCCAGGTGGCGCTGGATGAAGCCGGCAAAGTGAAGCTGGTTCCCCCTCGAAGCCGGCCGGCGAAGGAAGCCGGCAGCAGCACAACCAGCAGAACAACAAGCGCAAAGCCGATCAGCCGCCTTAGCGCTACGACAACCGGCTCATCTCGGCCGCCGAGCAGACGCCCGTGGCTGAGCCGGTCGCCAAACGCCGGAACACCGGCAAGACGACATGGCAGCCCGCCATGAGCTTCAAGGAGATGCTCGACGCTCCCTGCAAGCACCACAGCGGCGCGAGGCCGTCCACGCACACGCTCCGGCAGTGCGCCATCACCAAGCGCATCGCAAGGGGCGACATCCCGCCTCCCCCGGCTCCGGCTCCGGGAGCAGGGCAGCTGCCTCCGCCTCCGTCACTACCACCGGCCGGCGGTGCGATGCGCGACGACCCCTACCCGGCCCAGAACGCGACTTACGTCGTCTTCACCAGCCTCAGCGACGACAAGCGCAGCGAACGCCTCCATCGGCAGGAAGTGAACACCATCATCCCGGCCAAGACGGAATACATGCATCGGTCGGAACGCCCGGTCACCTAGACCCGGGAGGACCACCCGTCCATCAGGCCGAACCCGGGTGGCTACACCCTCGTCCTCGACCCTACTATCGTCGCGCCCCAGCGCATGTGCAAATTCTCCCGGGTTCTCATCGACGGCGGCAGCAGCATCAACATCCTCTACCGCGACACTCTGACCAAGCTCGGCCTCGAGGCCAAAGACCTGGAGCCGACCCAGACGATCTTCCACAGCATCGTTTCCGGCCTCTTCTGCTCTTTGATCGGCCGGATCCGCCTCGACGTCCTGTTCGACGACAGCAGCCACTTCCGACGCGAGCCGATCTGGTTCGAGGTAGTGGACCTATCCAGCGCGTACCACGCGCTGCTGGGCCGGCCCGCCTCTCGCCAAGTTCATGGCGGTCCCCCACTATGCCTTCCTGAAGATGAAGCTGCCGGGTCCAAAGGGCCTCGTCACCGTCACCGGCGACTACCGCAAGTCCCTGGACTACGCCCGAGACGGCGCCAAGCTGGCCGAGTCGCTGGTCATAGCCGAGGAGCGGCGCCAACTCGACCGGATCGTCGCCTTGGCTCAGGAGGCGTCATCCGCGCAGGTCCCGGCTGAGGAGCCGACCGATGAGGCCGCGTTCAAGCCCTCCAAGGAGACCAAGAAGGTGAAGCTGAACCCGGAAGACCCCAGCTGCAGCAAGTACGTCGTCGTGGGCGACCGCCTCGACAGCAAATAGGAAGGCGAGCTCGTCGACTTCCTCCGTGAAAATCGGGATATCTTTGCATGGACCCCCAAGGACATGCCGGGTATCCCGAGGAAATACGCCGAGCACAAACTCCACGTCCACTAGGACGCCAAGCCTGTCTATCAACCCCTACGACGTTTTTCCGAAGAGAAGAGAAGGACCATCGGTGAAGAGGTCGCCAAACTTTTGGCGGCCGGCTTCATCATGGAAGTGTTTCACCCCGAGTGGCTGGCCAACCCAGTCCTCGTCCTGAAGAAGAACAAGACCTGGCGCATGTGTGTCGACTACACCAGCCTGAACAAGGCCTGCCCCAAAGACCCGTTCGCCCTCCCGCAGATCGACCAAGTCATCGACTCCACCGCCGGGTGTGAGCTCCTGTCCTTCCTGGATGCTTACTCTGGCTATCATCAGATCAAGCTGGACCCGGCCGACGCCCTGAAGACGTCCTTCATCACGCCCTTTGGGGTGTATTGCTACATCACCATGTCGTTTGGCCTGAAGAACGCCGGCGCCACCTTCCAGCGCTGCATGCAGAAATGCTTGCTGCCGCAACTCGGCCGCAACATCCACGTTTATGTGGACGACATCATGGTGAAGACCAAGCAGCACCTCACGCCCCTTGACGATTTGAAGGAAACCTTTGCCAACCTACGCGAGTACAAGGTCAAGCTCAACCCGGAGAAATGCGTTTTCGGCGTCCCGGCCGGAAAGCTACTCGGCTTCCTCGTCTCGGAGTGCGGCATTGAGGCAAACCCAGAGAAGATCAAGGCCATCGAGCGCATGCGCAAGCCGGCTCAGCTGCACGATGTCCAGAAGTTCACCAGCCGCTTGGCCTCGGTCAGCCGGTTTCTCAGCCGGCTGGGCGAGAGGGCCTTGCCCCTATATCAGCTGATGAAGAAGACGACGCCGTTCGAGTGGAACGACCAGGCGGATGAAGCCTTCCGGGATCTCAAGCGCATGCTCTCCACCGCACCAGTCCTGGCCGCACCGGCCGAGAAGGAGCTGTTGTTGCTCTATATCGCCGCGACCTCGCGGTCGGTCAGCACGGTGATGGTGGTCGAGCGACCAGAGAAGGACAAGGTCCAAGCCGTCCAGCGTCCCGTCTACTACCTGAGCGAGGTGCTCTCCGCCTCGAAGCAGAACTACCCGCACTACTAGAAGATGTGTTATGGCGTGTACTTCACCGCCAAGAAGTTGAAGCAATACTTCCAAGAGCATGTCATCACTGTGGTCAGCACGGCCCCTCTCAGCGAGATCATCGGGTGCTCGGACGCCTCTGGCCGGGTCGCCAAGTGGGTGCTCGAGCTAGCCGGCCACACCATCCTCTACGAGCCCCGCACCACGATCAAGTCCCAGGCTTTGGCCGACTTCCTCGTCGATTGGACCGAGACCCAGTACCTGCCGCCGCCACCAGACTCGACACACTGGCGCATGCACTTCGACGGCTCGAAGATGCAACTCGGCATGGGGGCTGGCATCGTGCTGTCCTTCCCCAAGGGCGACCGGCTCAAGTACGCGCTGCAAATGCACTTCGCCACCTCCAACAACGTCGCCGAGTATGAAGCCCTTGTGCATGGCCTCCGGCTTGCCAAGGAACTCGGCATCCGGCGCATCCTATGCTACGACGACTCGGATCTGGTGGTACAGCAGTGCTCTGGCGAGTGGGACGCCCACGACTCCAACATGGCAAGCTATCGCTTCCTCGTCCAAAGGATGTCCGGATTCTTCGCAGGCTGCGAGTTCCTCCACGTCCCACACGCAGAGAATGAGGCGGCCGACACGCTCGCCAAGATCGCCTCGTCCCGGCAGTCCATTCCTTCCGGCATCTCCCTCGAGCATCTGCACAAGTCGTCCGTCAAGCCGTCTCCGGACTCTGAGTCCATCCACGTTCCAGCCGACCCGGCCGCGCCTCAACCCGGCCCGGGGACTGCTGAACCCGGCTCGGGGGCTGCCGCCCTGGAACTCGTCGTGATGGCTGTCTTCGCTGGGGTCTCGGCACCATCCTCGGCCCTACCCATCTCAGAGTTCCTGGAGAACGGGGTCCTCCCCATGGACGAGACCGAGGCCCGGCAAGTGCAGCGCCGAGCGTCTGCCTACGCCATCATCAACAACAAGCTCATCAAGCGCAGCTCCACTGGCGTGTTCCAACGCTGTGTCGAACAAGACAAGGGCATTGAGATCCTCCTCGACATACACCAGGGCGAGTGCGGGCACCACGCCGCCTCACGATCCCTGGTGGCCAAGGCTTTCCTCCATGGTTTCTACTGGCCCACGGCCCTCGAAGACGCGGAGTCGCTCGTCCTGAAGTGTGAGGGGTGCCAACGTTTCAGCAAACGCAGCCATTAGCCAGCGTCGGCACCCCGAACCACCCCGATCGCTTGGCCCTTTGCGGTCTGGGGACTCGACATGGTGGGACCCTTCAAGACCGCTCGAGGCGGCATGACGCATCTACTGGTGGCAGTGGACAAGTTCACCAAGTGGATCCAGGCAAGGCCGATCAAGAAGCTGGACGGGCCAACGGCCATCCGATTCATCAAGGACATCGCGGTACGCTACGGCATGCCGAACAACATCATAATGAACAACGGCACCAACTACGCCAAGGGCGCGCTCACATAGTACTGCTCCATCCCCGGCATCCGCCTCGACCTGGCTTCTATTGCACATCCGCAGTCCAACGGCCAGGTCGAGCGGGCCAACAGTCTCATCCTGTCCGGCATCAAAGCACGACTCGTCGAGCCGCTCATCCGTTGTGACGCCCCCGATTTGACCGTACACTAATCATGCACGCAAAGGTGTACGATCAAGATCAGGGACTCACGGGAAGATATCACAACACAACTCTAAAACATAAATAAGTCATACAAGCATCATAATACAAGCCAGGGGCCTCGAGGGCTCGAATACAAGTGCTCGATCATATACGAGTCAGCGGAAGCAACAATATCTGAGTACAGACATAAGTTAAACAAGTTTGCCTTAAGAAGGCTAGCACAAACTGGGATACAGATCGAAGGAGGCGCAGGCCTCCTGCCTGGGATCCTCCTAACTACTCCTGGTCGTCGTCAGCGGGCTGCACGTAGTAGTAGGCACCTCCAGTGCCGTAGGTGTCGTCGTCGACGGTGGCGTCTGGCTCCTGGACTCCAGCATCTGGTGGCGACAACCAGGTAGAAAGGAAAGGGGGGAAAGAGGGAGAGAAGCAACCGTGAGTACTCATCCAAAGTACTCGCAAGCAAGGAGCTACACTACATATGCATGGGTATATGTGTAAAGGGCCATATCAGTGGACTGAACTGCAGAATGCCAGAATAAGAGGGGGATAGCTAGTCCTGTCGAAGACTACGCTTCTGGCCATCTCCATCTTGCAGCATGTAGAAGAGAGTAGATTGAAGTCCTCCAAGTAGCATCGCATAGCGTAATCCTACCCGGCGATCCCCTCCTCGTCGCCCTGTTAGAGAGCGATCACCGGGTTGTATCTGGCACTTGGAAGGGTGTATTTTATTCAGTATCCGGTTCTAGTTGTCATAAGGTCAAGGTACAACTCCGGGTTGTCCTTTTACCGAGGGACACGGCTATTCGAATAGATAAACTTCCCTGCAGGGGTGCACCACATAACCCAACACGCTCGATCCCATTTGGCCGGACACACTTTTCTGGGTCAGGCCCGGCCTCGGAAGATCAACACGTCGCAGCCCCACCTAGGCTCAACAGAGAGGTCAACACGCCGGTCTAAATCCTATGCGCGCAGGGGTCTGGGCCCATCGCCCATTGCACACCTGCACGTTGCGAGGGCGGCCGGAAGCAGACCTAGCCTAGTGGCGTTCCAGTCCAATCCGGCGCGCGCCGCTCCGTCGCTGACGTCAAGAAGATCTTCGGCTGATACCACGACGTCGAGTGCCCATAACTGTTCCCGCGTAGCTGGTTAGTGCGTATAGACCAAATGGCCAAACTCAGATCAAATACCAAGAACTCGTTAAGCGTGTTATGTTGAAATAACCGCGGACGCCGTCCAGGGCCAGGCCCACCTCTCACCTAGGCGGTCTCAACCTGCGCTGTCGCTCCGCCACAAAGATCCACTTGCGGGTACTCCTACGAGCCGACCCGACTTTAGTCACCACAGGTATCATGTATAGAGTATATAAGTATATACCCGTGATCACCGACCAAGTGATCACGGCCCGATAGTATAGCACAGCAGACGGACAAGAATGTAGGGCCAGTGATGGAAAACTAGCATCCTATACTAAGCATGTAGGATTGCAGGTAAAGGTAACAACAGTAGAAGCAAGGATAGGCTATGCATCAGGATAGGATTAACGGAAAGCAGTAACATGCTATACTACTCTAATGCAAGCAGTATACAGAAGAATAGGCGATATCTGGTGATCAAGGGGGGGGGGGCTTGCCTGGTTGCTCTGGCAAGTAGGAGGGGTCGTCAACTCCGTAGTCGAACTGGACAGCAGCAGCGTCGGTCTCGTAGTCTACCGGAGAGAAGAGGGGGAAGAAACAGTAAATACAATGCAAACATAAGCATGACGATGCGTGACATGACAATGAGCGGTGCTAGGTGTGCCCTAACGCGGCAGTAGGTGGTACCGGCGAAGGGGGGGAACATCCGGGAAAGTACTCCCGATGTTTCGCATTTTCGGACAGACGGACCGGAGGGGGAAAGTTCCATGTTCGCTATGCTAGGAATGTGTGGCTGACAAACGGACTACGTATTCGGATTCGTCTTGTCGTTCTGAGCAACTTTCATGTACAAAGTTTTTCCATCCGAGGTACGGTTTATTTTATATTAAATTTTAAAGATTTAAATCATTTTTAGAATTTAATAAATTAATTTAATTCGAAATTTAATTAATGCATCAGCATGACGTCAGCAGTCAACGTTGACCTGGTCAACCTGACAGGTGGGTCCCACCTGTTAGGGGCTGTTAGCTAATTAACAGTAGTTAATTAGGTTAATTAGTTATTAAGTTAATTAATCTTAATTAGTTAATATTAACAGGATTAATTAAGTTAATTAATTATCTTAATTATTGATTTACTTATTTATTAATTTTTATTAATTAAATTTTTTTAAATCATTTTTTTAACGTTCTCTGGGCGGGGCCTATGGGTCATAGGCTCCAGGGGCCTAAGCGGGCGCACGGGCTTGCGGGCGTGCGGGCTAACGGGCGCAGGGGCGCCTGGCGTGAGGCGAACCCGGAGGCTGTTCGGGCGAGGCCATGGACGAGGCCGCCGGCGCCCACGACGCCGGCCAGGAGGGGCGGCGGAGGGCTGCGGGCTGCGCGGGGGTGGAGGTAGTGGCGGGGCTGGCCGGAGCGGG
>NC_057796.1:225762531-225785357 GCF_018294505.1 Triticum aestivum | reverse complement strand
CGACGGGCGGCGGCCTCCTCCTCGATCCCGATCCAATCGGGGGGAGAGAGGGGGATATTTTCGGGGGAGTGGGGGTGTCGGTGGAGAGTGGGGGGAGTGGGGGAGGTTATGGGGTGCGGGGTGGGCTGGCCTGGTGGCTCGGTTGGGCTACTGGCTGGGCCGTAGCCCAGTGGGGTTTTTTTTCTCTTTTGTATTTTCTTTTCTTTTTATTTATTATATTTTCTGTTTTAAATAATTTTAAATTATCTAGGCATTTTATAAAAATGTGTTTGTTACACCATATTTACTTATGCAAAATATGGCACCTCCCGAACATTTTTGTTTTAAATTTGGAAAAACTTTTATTGTTGACATTAATTTGAATTTGAATTTTGAAAGGGTTTGACCTAACGGTAGATTAGCAACAGTAACCATGGTGACGTGGCACCATTAGCATGGGATTACTGTAGCTTAGTTACCCGGGCGTTACAAAACTCCTCCACTACAAGAAATCTCGTCCCGAGATTTAGGAGGTAGATGGAAACAGTGTGGGGTATTCATCACGCAGGCGATCCTCGCGTTCCCAAGTGGCCTCATCTTCAGAATGGTGCGACCACTGGACTTTGAGAAACTTGATCGCCTTCTGACATGTGCGGCGTTCAGCTTGGTCGAGAATGCGGACCGGATGCTCCTTATTGGAGAGGTCCTGCTGCAATTCGAGCACTTCATGATCCACTGCTCGGATTGGGTCCTTGAAGCAACGGCGGAGCTGTGATACATGGAACACATCGTGAACCTGAGAAAGGTTCGGCGGAAGCTCCAGTTGGTATGCCACTTTTCCATGGCTTTCGAGAATAGTGAATGGGCCAATATAGCGAGGAGCTAGTTTGCCCTTGATCCCGAAGCGATGAGCACCCTTCATTGGTGTGACTCGAAGATAAGCCTTTTCGCCAGGTTGATAGACCATGTCTTTATGATGACGGTCATACTGACTCTTCTGACGCGACTGAGCAGTCTTGAGATTCTCGCGAATAATGCGGACTTGTTCTTCGGCGTGTTGGATAATATCCGGACCAAAGAGTGGACGTTCCCCAGTTTCTGACCAGTTCAGAGGGGTTCGGCACTTTCGTCCATATAACACTTCGAAGGGGGCCATCTTCAGACTAGCTTGATAGCTATTATTATAAGAGAACTCAGCATACGGGAGGGATTCCTCCCATTTCTTGCCGAAGGAAATAACACAAGCTCGAAGCATGTCTTCGAGAACTTGGTTGACGCGTTCAACTTGCCCTTGCGACTGAGGATGAAATGCAGTACTGAAAGACAGATGAGTCCCCATAGCTTCTTGGAAACTTGCCCAGAATCTTGAAGTGAATAAGCTGCCACGGTCTGAACTGATTACCAATGGAATACCATGCAGTGAGACAATTCTGGACATGTAGAGAGTTGCAAGCTGACTAGCAGTGATTGTTTCTTTGACCGCCAGAAAATGTGCAACCTTGGAAAGTCAGTCAATGACGACAAGAATAGCACCATTACCTTTCTGTGATTTAGGAAATCCAGTGACGAAGTCCATCTCAACATGGTCCCATTTCCATTCAGGAATAGAGATAGGTTGCAGAGTTCCAGCAGGCCTTTGATGTTCTGCTTTGATACGACGGCAAACGTCACACTCAGCAACATAACGAGCAATGTCTTGCTTCATATTAGACCACCAGAATCTCTGACGGATGTCTTGGTACATCTTTGTACTACCAGGATGGATACACAGGGGCGTATCATGAGCTTCTTTCATAACTTCCTGTGTCATATCCAGGTTTTTCTCTGTACATGGCACCACTAGGCGGCCCTTGAAGTATAAAGTGCCATCTTCAGCGATAGTGAAGAATGAGGGCTTTCCTTCTGCGAGGTAGCGCTTAATCTTGTGGGCTTCAGAGTCATATCCCTGTATTCTCTTGATGGAGTCCAAGAGATCTGGCTCGACAGCCAGGGTATTGAGGGAACCTTGGGGAACAACACGGAGGTTCATCTTGCGAAACTCCTTAGGAGGGGGAGCGAGTGCACCCGGAGGAACAATATGGAGGTTCAGCTTCCTGAATTCTTCAACAAGCGAAGGCTGAACTTTGTGAACCTGGACGTGGTTGAAGTAAGACTTGCGGCTCAAGGCATCAGCCATTACATTAGCCTTGCCTGGCGTATAGGAAATACCCAAGTCAAAGTCTGCAACAAGCTCCATCCATCTCTGCTGACGGAGGTTCAGGTCTGGCTGAGTAAACAGATACTTCAGACTTTGGTGGTCAGTGAAGATCTCGCAACGATTACCGAGAAGGTAATGTCGCCACTGTTTCAGCGCATGAATGACAGCAGCAAGTTCGAGGTCGTGAACTGGGTAGTTCTCTTCGTGAGGGCGCAATTGCCGAGAGGCATAAGCAATCACTTTGCGGTCTTGCATTAGGACACAGCCTAATCCTTGACGGGAAGCGTCGCAGTAAATGACGAAGTCCTTCTTAGTATCAGGTGGAGCTAGAACTGGGGCAGAAGTCAACTTGTCTTTGAGTGCCTGGAAACTTTCCTGACATTTGTCTGTCCATTGGAACTTGACGCCCTTATGCAACAGGTTAGTCAGAGGCCTGGCGATCTTGGAGAAGTTCTCGACGAATCGACGGCAATAGCTGGCGAGACCGAGAAAACTTCTGACTTGCTTAACGTTCTTGGGAGGAGTCCAATCAAGGATAGCCTGGACTCGTTCAGGGTTGACGGCAATACCATCCTTAGAGATGACATGCCCAAGATAGGTTACTTCGGGTAGCCAGAATTCACATTTGGAGAACTTGGCATATAGTTGATGCTCTCGTAGCTTTTCCAGCACAAGCCGAAGAAGTTCAACATGTTCCTCTTCGTTCTTGGAAAATACCAGGATATCATCCAGATAAACCACGACGAACTTGTCGAGGTAATCCATGAATATATAGTTCATCAGACGAGAGAAGGTGGCTGGAGCATTGGTTAAACCGAAAGACATGATGGTGTACTCGTATGAACCATACCGAGTCACGAAGGCGGTCTTTGGGATATCCTCTTCGCGAACACGGATCTGGTGGTAACCCAACCTCAAGTCGAGCTTAGAGAACACTGACGAACCCGCCAGTTGATCATAGAGATCATTGATCCGAGGAAGAGGGTATTTATTCTGAATGGTAGCTTGGTTTATAGGACGGTAGTCTTGAACTAATCGGTTTGTCCCATCCTTCTTCTTGACAAAGAGAGAAGGTGCTCCCCAAGGAGAGCAACTTGGGCGAATGAATCCTTTGCGAAGAGATTTGTCGATTTCCTCCTTAAGCTCAAGGAGTTCATGCGGCGGCATCTTGTAGGGTCGCTTGGCTATAGGAGTGGTGCCTGGTTTCAAGTCGATGATGAATTCGACAGCTCTAACAGGGGGAATCCCTGGAAGTTCTTCAGGAAAGACGTCGAGGAATTCACGCATGACGGGAATGTTTTCAATGCCCTCGAGTGGTGCAGCGTTCAATGCATTCAATGCATAGAGCCTCGCCTCGGCATTTTGCACCAGATGGGCTTGGTAAGTAACTATTTCATCTGAAGGGTGTAGCAGATGGACGGTCTTAGTGGTGCAAACGATTGAAGCAGTATGCGCTTTTAACCAATTCATTCCCAGAATGAGATCAATGCTACAGGACTTCAGTACGATGGGAGAGACAAGAAATTCCAGTCCTTCGATTTCAACGGGGACGTCGTTGCAAATCATGGAGGTTCGACATTGGCCCGCAGGGGTGTGTACTAATAGTGAAGCATTCATGTCTTCGCTTCTAATGCCATGCATGAATGCAAAATCTTCTGACATGAATGAATGTGATGCACCTGTATCAAATAAAACGGATGCTGGTACTAAATTTACGAGGAGTGTACCCATCACAGTAGTAGGCTGGTCTTGAGCTTCGTTGAGATCAACGTGGTTGGCATGAACACGACAATAAGACTTGGCCTTGTTGCTGCGGGGCTGGTTGCTTCCATGGCCAGTTGCTGGAAGGGCCAGTTGATTCTGGTTTTGGTTGCATTCTCTAGCACGGTGTCCTGGTTGACCACACCTGAAGCACAAACCATTATTGGGAGTGGGAACATGAGCTTGGGGTGGTGGAGCTGGAAGTCTTGACTGCCTAGATGGTGGTGGGGGGGAGACGAGGTGCATCATAGGTCTGCCTTGGGGCAGATGCATTTGGACGGTACATGTTGTTCGGGATCCATATCTTACGCTTCTATGAGGGCGGGCCCAAAGATGAGCCCGTGTCACGGTTGCGCCTGTGAGAGCTCTGGTATTACTGCAGACCAGTTTCGACATTGATGGCCTTGTTCACCAGGGTGGCGAAATCAGCAAAGTCATGCACTAGAAGTGCGAGCTTGATGTCAGCTTGAAGGCCATCACGGAACTTCTCCTGTCTGCGTGCATCAGTTGCAATGTCCTCTTCAGCATAGCGAGACAAGTCCAGAAACTCCCGCTGATAAGCTTCAACAGTTTTGTTGCCTTGGGTGAGGTTGCGGAACTCACGCTTCTTCCGGTCCATGACCCCCTGAGGAATGAAGCGGGCACGGAAAGCTGCTTGGAAGTCTGGCCAGGTGATGATTGTTCCAGCTGGCAGAGTACGCCTATGGCTGCCCACCATTGAGCTGCGGGTCCCTTCAGAAAGAAGGAAGCAAAGGTGACATAGCTGGCAGGGGCTACATCGGCAGACTCCATCTCATAGGTGATGTCACGGAGCCAGTCATCAGCATCCAGAGGCTGAGTTGAGCTGCGGTACACAGTCGGGTTGAGGCGCATGAAATCCTGCAGAGTTACTAGGGTTGGTTGCTGGTCCATATTGGGGCGAGGAAACTGAGCCATCATATTTTCCATGAATTGGCGTTTCAGTTCGAACTGCTAGATCATACCAGCCATGTACTCAGGTGGTGGTGGGGCATTGCCACCACTACCACGACCACCTGGTCTAACCATCCTGCTAATATATAACAGGGGTTGTCGGGTGGTAGGTGCGACATATGCCAACGGGTGGCTTATCATGGTGGGTGCCAGTAAGACGTCGCCGGTGCCTGGAAACGGGATGAGGCGAAGACATGCACGCCGGAGAATCTTACCCAGGTTCGGGGCTCTCCGTGGAGATAACACCCCTAGTCCTGCTCTGCGGGGTCTCCGCATGATCACTAGATCAGAAAGAGTAGCTACAAATGCTCCTAGAACTGTTGGGATCAAGGGAGAAGAAGAGCAAGGCTAGCTCTCACTTCCCTCTCTCTATGGTGTGTGTGTAACTCTAAGAAGCCAACCCTTTGCATGGGTGCCCCGGGGGGTTTATATAGGCCTACCCCCCGGGGGTACAATTGTAATCCGGCTGGGCGCTGGTCCCAGTCGTCAGTGTCTGCGCTCGCCGGCTTCTCCGCCGGCCGCTGGGGCCTGCCGACTGGTGGGTCCCGCCGGCTGCCGGCCTCTTGGTGGACTGGCCGGCCCCACTGCCTAGGGTCTTGTCGGCGGGTGCTTACTGTAGCCTCGTCCTTGATGACGAGGGCTTCGTCGAGGTAAGCGTGGCTACAGTGCGCCGCCTCGAGGGCTCTCATTGTAGCCTTACCTCATCTTGTCTCCTTAATGTGGCACATGCTTCGAGGGAAGGGGTAGCCGGCTTCTGGGGGCCAGCTACGCCTTTGGCCGACTAGGGGAGGCCGGGCCGCCTTCGCGCCTCTCTCTGGCTAAAGGGGCCCGCCGCCCGTGGGCCATACTGGCGTCTGTCGTGGGTGACATTGAGGCCAGCATGGCTACAGTGCCGAGCCGGACGGGAGATGGCCGTCCCGTACGGCGTCCTGTGGCCATGCCTGCCTCGGGCTTCGGGGGTAGTGGGCCGCACTATGGCCACACCCCATCTTGTCACCATTATGTGGGTGTAGTTTTGGGGGGTGCGGTCTTGGCCGGCTTCTTGGAGTCGGCGCCCTTCGTGGACGGCTCTGGGGAGTCGGCGTTCTTCATGGCCGGCTCTGGGGAGTCAGCATCCTCTATGGCCGGCTTCCTGGAGTCGGCCATCCCGTGGTTATCTTGGGGGGAGGTTGCTGAGGCTGGGTCGCCTTCTGAGAGTCGAGAGGTAGCCGGCCGGGGAAGGCGGCCCAATGCTTGAAATGCTTGAAGGCCCAAATGGCCTGATAATTTTTGAAGAGCCAGGGGCAGTCGGTTAGGCTACCCGTGGCCATTTACTCCGACAGTAGTCCCCGAAGCTGATTGGGTTTCGAGGTTGGGTAGGAGTCGAGAAGCTCGATCAGCTTCCTATCTTGACAAGCCGGCAGCTGGGAACCGGCTTTGGTTAGGCGCGTCGTCTTGGCCAAAAATTTTGGAGTCGGAGGGCGGGAGCTCGCCAGCGTGTGCACCGGTCCGCGGGCCGGCCACTTGCCGCCTGCGAACCACGTGGCCTCTTTTGGCTAAAAAGCCTGCCAGCCCACGCGCGCGACGGGACGTCGCCGCAGGGCGGGGGCCCGCCACGCCCACGCCCGGGCCCAGGCATGGATTCTCTGTAGCCCGAAACCGCCCGCACGTCTCCCTGCGGCGGTTTCGGCACGCCTTTAGGGCGTAATAATCGCGAGGCGTGGGGGGAGTGGGTTCAGTTAATCCCACGTCTCACCCCAGGTCCGGCCTCCCCGGCTTCACCTCGCGAAGCTATAAGTAGGGGGAGAGGGAGAGCGGCAGGCTCTCGCACGCTCCTCCTCTTTCCACCATCTTCTTCCTCCTACCGTTTCTTGCAACAGCTCCTCGCCGCCGCGCTCTTCCGCCACTTGCTCCTCCGCCGCCGCCCTCGTTCTCACCAGCCCCATGCCACGATGCAGTACGGCGGGGATTGGGACGGCTCCAACGTCCACGAGGATCACGTCGAATTCCTCCGCAAGACGCGGCGGCTGCCCGACGCGGACAAGGTGGAGGTCCGTCTCGCGCCGGCGAAGGAGATTACGCCGGAGCCGCGGGAAGGCGAGCGGGTAGTCTTCCGCTCGCATTTCTTGCGCGGCATCGGCCTGCCCGTGAGCGCCTTCATCCGCTCATGGCTCGAGTTCTACCAACTCCAGCCGCACCACCTTCCTCCGAACACGGTGGTGCTGCTGTCCGCCTTCGTCACCTTGTGCGAAGGCTACCTCGGCGTCCTCCCCACCCTCGAGCTCTGGGGGAGTTCTTCCAGTCCAAGCTGGGCACGCGCATGCAAGGCATGCCGGCTCAGAGTGGCGCCTTCATCGCGATGCGAAGGGTGGCCGCTGACAACCCCTTCCCCGTCATCACGCTGATCCAGTCGGTGAAGTTATGGCAAAAATCGTACTTCTACGTGAGGAACGTCGCCCTGCAGGGCGACTACGTCAATCTGCCGGCTTACGTAGCCGGCCCACCGGCGGGCAGGCGGCCCCAGTGGTCCTACCGGGCCGTGACGCTGACGCCGGCTGGAAACGCAGCCGTCGCCCGAGTGCGAGCGATGATCCAGACGGAGGGCTTGTCGGGGCCCGACCTGCTGGCCGCCTTCGTCACGCGCCGGGTACTCCCGCTCCAGAGCCGCCCTCATCTGATCTGTCAGATGAGCGGCCAGCTCGATCCGAGCCGGATGTGTACCAAGGACATGCCGCACGACGAGGTGGCATATATGGTGAACTACCTTGCGAACTGCAAACTCTCCGCAGAGTGGCAGTTCGGCAAGGAGCCATATCGCCGAGCCAATCCGCCGCCTACGGTATGTTCTCCTTGTATCTTTCTCTTTTCTCAGTTTTGTCGCCGAGTTCCTTTTGGCCGACTTTGACTAGTCGGCTTGTTTTTGACAGAGCCCTCTTCTTCGGCCTGCAGGCGGGTCGGACGCGGAGCGCCGATTCGCCCCGGACCGGACGGAGCACGATCTGGAGGACCCCCACTTGGGGGCGGCTACTATGGACGACAACACCGAGCCGGGTGGTGGCCAGGCCGGCGGTGAAGCAGGCGGCTCTGGGCTTGGAGTCAGCTTCGACGACTGGCCGGATGATGACGAGGCCAAAGTCGTCCCGCGCCGTCAGCCGGCGTCTGGCCGCGGCGCGGGTTCCTCCGCTGCGCCGCCTGCTCGGGGTGGCGGGCAAAAGCGTCGTGCCGTGCAGGGTTTGTTCGGCAGTCGGTCGAAGAAACCCCGAGGCGGGGCAGTGGCGACTAGGCGGGAGGAGGCGGCCACAAAGGCGGCTCGCTTCCGCAAGACGGTGAAGCAACCACAGACGGTGTCGGCGTAAGTTCAAACTCCTTCGTGTACTCTTTTTTCTTTTCTCTGGTGGCTCCTGAATCCTTGTCTTTTTCTCCAAACAACCAGAGCTCCATTGTCGCTCGAGCGGGCGGCTGCCGCCTCCGTCATTGAGTCGCCGAGGGGATCTGGGAGCACTACTCGCCGCGTGGACCCCCGTGCCGACCTTCAGGTGGCGACGGAACGGAACGCGCGGGAGGTGCGGGAGGAGCGGGAGGCGCGGAAGGCGGCCGCCGCCCAGGCGGCGCAGGAGGAGGAGGCGGCGAAAGCGCGCGCCGATGCCGCAGCCAAGGCCCAAGCGGAGGCTGCAGCTGCGGCGATGGCGGAGGGGGCCTTGCTGGTCACCCCACTGCGCGTCACAGCGCCTGGGGCCCCGGAGCCTCCGCCAGAAGAAGCCGTCGGTGACCAGCCGGGGCTGGAGAGGGATGACGACGTCGCCATCCTGGAGAGGGCGCCGGTGCCGACCCCGCCGACTGGGGCAGCTCAAGGCGGCCGGCCTGATCTGCCGCCTGCGCAGTCGGCAGGGGCGAGCCGGCCGCGAGGACTGAGCTGGCGGTCCGGATGCCGCCGAGCCGGCGCGCGGGGAAGGCTGCGTCAGAGCCACAGAAGGCTGCGTCGGAGCCGCAGCCGGCCGCGGGCTCCAGCTCGTCGGCCCAGGATGTGGAGGTGGCCAGCGCTACCTCGGGGTGGACGCCGGGCGGAGGGACGGCCGTGATGAACGTGGCCGCGCAGGACGTCTGGACCCGACTCCAGGCCCAGGCTACGGCGCTGAGGCAATACACCGACGAATTCCTTGCGACGCGGGCGACCATCCGGGTTAGTCTTCTTATCTTGCTTCTTCTTGATCTTAGTTTCTTCCGTGGGGGCGCGTCAGCGCACCCACTGGGTGTAGTCCCCGAGTTCCGAGTCGGCTGCTGAGCAGGCGGCTTGGAACTTCTTAGTGGATTTAGCTTTGCTATGCTTGTTCTTACTTCGATCTCCTGCCTATCTTGCAGGACTACCACAATCTTCGCGTGGCCGCCTTCAACTCCCAGGCTCGGGAGCTGACCCAGAAGACCGCCGACCTAACTGAGAGCCGGGGTAAGTGCTTTGTTCTTTATCTCACGTGGGGGCGCGTCAGCGCACCCACTGGGTGTAGTCCCCGAGATTCGGGCCGACTGCTGAGCAGTCGGGTCGGATCTTCCTTGACGACTTCCTCTTATTGTTTCTTCTTTTTCTGCCGTCCCTGCAGCGGCCAACGCCAGTCTGAGGGCACAGCTGGGAGAGTCTCAGACTGCCCTTCGTGCCAAGGAGGCCGAGTTCGCCGCCTTGTTGCAGAAACGTGACCGCCTGGCCAAGAGGTTGGCCGACTAGGAGGAGGGCCACAAGGCGGCTCTGAAGGCGGTGCAGGACCGCGAAGCCGCCCTCTAGGCCGAGTACGAGACAGAAGCAACTGGCTGGGCTGAAGCAAGGCAGACTCTGATCAATGGCTATGGCCAGATCGAAGATCTGGTTGACGATAAGCCGCCTACTTCTTCGTCCTCTCTTGCCGTCTGCCGCTTTTGGCTCGTTTTCTGACTTGGTGTTTTCTCTTCTCTCTTTCTTTCTTGCGCAGAGTACTTCCCTGGCTACTCTACCGCCGCCAGCCAGATCATCGAAGCCCGCCGCCAAGCACGAAGGCAGGCTGCCGTCGAGATTGCGCCAAACGCTGGCCGTTCGCTGGAGGAGCAGCTCTTAGCGATCCAGGCCCGTCTCCAGCCGGCTCACCGACTGCTCCGCCGGCTTCAGCGTGCCAGGGCGCAAGTACTGGCCGCCCTCTGGCCCGGCGAAGTGGTTCCCCGCACCCCCATTCGGATTGCCGACTGGCTGGAGGTGGCGGTCGGTCGCTTCGAAGCCTGGAAGGCCTCGGCGGCTCAGTCCGGCGCTGGAGTTCGTCAAGGCCTGGTACCCCGGCCTGAGTCTGGAACAGCTGGCTACCTGGCGGCAGCAAGCCGACACGGAGCTGGAGCCGGCGCGGCCGGCTATCATCCGGCGGGCTTCGACGATCGCCGACTACACCGACACCAGCGTCGTCGCCCCTGAGGTAGATGACAACGGTGTCGCCCAGCCGGAGGAGTGGTTCGGGCTGAACCCGGCAGACGGTGAAGACTGGGCGGAGGAGACCGACTCCAGCGACGAGGGCGAGGAGGAGGAGGAGGGTGAAGACACCGAGCCGGATGGTGGAGCGGCCGACCAGCCTCAGCCTGACCGCGCCTCCAGCACCACGTCACACGCGGGTGCGTCGCCTGCCACCGGTGGTGACCAAGCCGAGACCCGCCAGCCGGCCACTCCTTCAGCCGGCGACGCCATCTCCACCGACCAGCCTGGCTCCCGCACCGCGCCTTAGTCTAGTCTGCTATCTTTTATTTTCCTGTCTTGTCACTTTTGGAACAATATTCTGTTAAGTCTGCACAATTCCACCCACCGGGGGTGTATTCGAACTATGTCGATTGCCGGCCTGTTGGGGGCTTTATATGTATATATGACTTATGCATGCGTTTGGCTTTTCCTCGTTCTTTGCTTTTCATCCTTCTGCTGTTTCCTTTGCCGCACTCCCTTGGTTGCCGCCTCCCCAGTCAGACAGTTGCTCTGCAATCTTTGGCTGGAGGAGTGCTTGGCCAATTGGGAGGGCAAGTACTCTAGCTTTGTTGGATTAGAGCTAAGTGTTTAGGAAGCCGGCCAGCCGGCTGTTCTGACAGCCGGCAAGCGTGGTTGGAGGCCGTCTTTTTGCTATATAAGTTCGTTAGTCCTTAGCCGTTTTTCGTGTGGGCATCCTTTCTGCCTTGGCTCTTGCTAGTTGGACAGTCGGTTCTTCAAGCTGCGACTTTCAACAAGAGAGGACTCGGGAGCTGGCACACTACTTGTCTGACTTCAGGTAGAACTTTTAATATAGCTCAAGGCGGCCAGTCCCCGGGCCGACTAGTCGAACCCGGTGCCAGACAAGAAATCAAATGTAATAATACATTCATGGATATGACACTCGTCATTCATAGATAAATAAAGGCAGTCCCCGAGTACTATTCGGGGGGCCTGTTGGTTCATACTTAATACAAAAGGGTAGCATGATACATACTGCTTTCAACTGTAAAATCTTCTCAGGAGGTTCGCGTTCCATGGTCGCTCCGACTCCTTGCCGGAGTCATCTCTCTTGTGTGCTCTTGGTTTTTGCGCGTCGATCAAGTAGTAGGAGTCGTTGCCGAGTGCCTTGCTGATGACGAAGGGGCCTTCCCAAGGGGCCGAGAGCTTGTGCTGGCCGGCTGTTCGCTGGATCAGCCGAAGCACAAGGTCGCCCTCTTGGAAGGATCTTGGCTTGACCTTGCGGTTGTGGTAGCGGCGCAGCCCTTGCTGGTAGATGGCGGACCGGCTGAGTGCTAACAGCCGGCCTTCTTCTAGTAGGTCGACGCCATCTTCTCTTGCTTCCTCGGCCTCCGCCTCCGTGTACATGGTGACCCGAGGTGAGTCAAACTCGATGTCGGTTGGGATGACAGCCTCAGCACCATATACAAGGAAGAACGGAGTGAAGCCGGTTGACTTGTTGGGGGTAGTACGCAGACTCCAGAGGACAGCCGGCAGCTCATCGAGCCAGCAGCCGGCCGATCGCTCCAGTGGTACAACCAGTCGGGGCTTGATGCCGGAGAGGATGAGTCCATTTGCTCGCTCGACCTGGCCGTTTGACTGCGGGTGGGCAACGGACGCTAAGTCCAGTCAGATGCCCTGCGTCGTGCAGAAACGGGCCAGTGCTCCTTTGGCAAAGTTCGTGCCGTTGTCGGTGATGATGCTGTGCGGCACGCCGTACCGAGTAGTGATGTCGGTGATGAATGTTACGGCAGTCGGCCCGTTCAACTTCTTGATCGGCTTCGCTTCGATCCACTAGGTGAACTTGTCCACGGCGACAAGCAGATGTGTCAAGCCGCCGCGGGCTGTCTTGAAAGGGCCCACCATGTCCAGTCCCCAGACGGCAAAGGGCCAAGTAAGGGGAATGGTCTTGAGTGCAGAAGCCGGCAGGTGTTGCTTGGAACTGAAGACTTGGCATCCTCTGCAGCTCTTGACTATCTCTTTGGCATCTTCCAAGGCAGTCGGCCAAAAGAAACCATGGAAGAAAGCCTTGGCCACAAGTGATCTTGAGGCTGCGTGGTGGCCGCATTCGCCTTGGTGGATATCCTTGAGGATTGCCACTCCTTTTTCTGGCTCGACACAACGCTGGAAGACTCCAGTGACGCTGCGCTTCACAAGCTCTCTGTTGATTATGGCATATGCTCCGGCTCGTCGTTGCACTAGTCTTGCTGAGATCTCATCAGCCGACAGCACTCTGTTGACTAGGAACTTGAGGATGGGCTGGGCCCATGATGGAGCTGTGACTTCTTCTTCTGTAAGCGTAGCCACCATGACTCGGGTGGGTGGGTTGGGTGGCGTGGAGTTGGAGTCGGCCACCGCTTCTTGTGTCGTTGCAGTCCCCGGGCCGGGTTCTGAAGTCACCGGGCCGGGTGCGACTACGGCAGTCCCCAGGCCAGTTGTCGAAGTCCCCGTGCCGCCTGCGGGGTTCCTCCAGTCGGATCCGGCTGCATCTGGCACAGGCGGTACGAAGATAGAGTCCGACTCTGGAGACGGCTTGATGGACGGCTTGAGGAGGCGCTGGAGGGAGATGCCAGTCGGTATGGCTTGTCGGGTGGAGCCGATCCATGCTAGGCCATCTGCTTGGTCGTTGTCGGCCCTTGGCACGTGAAGGAACTCGCACCCTTCGAAGTACCCGCCGATCTGCTGGACGAGGAACCGATAGCTCGCCATGTTCGCGTCCTTGGCGTCCCAGTCGCCAGACGACTGCTGGACCACCAAGTCTGAGTCGCCGTAACACAGGATCCGGCGTATGCCGAGCTCTTTGGCTAGCCGGAGCCCATGTACGAGCGCCTCGTACTCGGCCACGTTGTTGGAGGCGGCGAAGTGGATCTGCAGCATGTATTTGAGCTTGTCGCCTTTGGGAGAGGTGAGGACGATGCCGGCTCCCAAGCCGGTGCTCATCTTGGACCCGTCGAAGTGCATCCGCCAATGGGTAGAGTCGGGAGCCGGCGGTAGGTACTGGGTCTCGGCCCAGTCGACGAGGAAGTCGGCCAGTGCTTGGGACTTGATGGTGGTGCGGGGTTGGTAGAAGATCGTGTAAGGTGCCAATGCAATGGACCATTTGGCCACCCGGCCGGATGCATCCCGGCTGCCTATGATCTCGGCGAGCGGGGCGGTGCACACGACCGTGATGGGATGCTCTTGGAAGTAGGGCTTCAGTTTCTTGGCGGCGAAGTATACCCCATAGCACATCTTCTGGTAGTGCGGGTAGTTCTGCTTTGAGCTGGATAGCACTTCGCTTAGGTAATACACCGGCCTCTGGACTAGCTGGGCTCGGCCTTCTTCCGGGCGCTGGCCCACAACAACTGTACTGACTACTCGGCTAGTCGCGGCAATGTAGAGGAGCATGGCCTCCTTCTCAGTCGGCGCTGCCAGGACAGGTGGAGTGGTCAGCATCTTCTTCAACTCATGGAAGGCTTGGTCGGCTTGGTCATTCCACTCGAAGTGAGTGGACTTCTTCATGAGTCGGTACAGGGGGAGAGCCTTCTCTCCTAGTCGGCTGATAAAGCGGTTTTAGGGAGGCCAAGCACCCGGTGAACTTCTGCACATCTCACAATTTTGTGGGAATCTCCATCCTCTCGATGGCCTTGATCTTCACAGGGTTGCACTCGATGCCGCGTTCGGAGACCAGGAAGCCTAGCAGCTGGCCAGCTGGTACTCCGAACACGCACTTCTCGGGGTTGAGCTTGATTTGGAATCGGCGCAAGTTGGCGAATGTTTCTTTGAGATCTTCCAGCAGGGTGCCGCGCTTCTCTGTCTTCACCACAATGTCGTCTACATAGACATGGGCATTTCTGCCGAGTTGCTTCAGGAGGCATTTCTGCATGCAACGCTGAAAAGTGGCACCGGCATTCCTCAAGCCGAATGTCATAGTCAGGTAACAGAAAGCTCCAAATGGTGTGATGAAGGCAGTCTTCAGGCGGTCTGCTGGGTCCAACTTGATCTGATGGTACCCTGAGTAGGCATCCAAAAAACTCAACAGCTCGCATCCGACTGTGGAGTCTATCACTTGGTCAATCCGTGGCAGAGCAAACGGATCCTTGGGGCAGGCCTTGTTCAGGCTGGTGTAGTCTATACACATACGCCACTTGTTATTCTTCTTCAGTACCAGAACTGGGTTGGCAAGCCACTCTGGAAAAAACACTTCCATAATAAAGCCAGCGGCGAGGAGCCGGGCTATCTCTTCTCCTACGATTCTTCGCTTCTCTTCTAACAGTCGGCGGAGGGGCTGCTTGACCGGCTTCGCGTCGGCTCGGACATGTAATTTGTGCTCGAAAAAATCCTTCGGGACACCCGGCATGTCCTTTGGGGACCATACAAAAATGTCTCGATTCTCACGGAGGAAGTCGACGAGCTCGCCTTCCTATTTACTGTCCAAGTTTGCCCCAATGACGGCAAACCTCTCCGGATTCTCCGGGTCCAGAGGTATCTTCTTCGTCTCCTTGGCCGGCTGGAAGGAGCCTTGTGCATCACAGTCTTTGGGATTGGGGGACAAGGCCGGCTGCTTGCTGGCCATGGCCACAACCCGCTCCAGCATCTTCTTCTCTTCTGCTACCACGAGGGACTCGGCCAGCCAGCTACTGGCCATGGCACACTCGATGGACTTCTTGTAGTCGCCGGCTACGGTGATGATCCCCTTCGAGCTCGGCATCTTCATCTTCAGGTAGGCGTAGTGGGGCACAGCCATGAACTTGGCCAGAGCAGGTCGGCCAAGCAAAGCATGGTAGGGGCTCTCCAGATCCACTACTTCGAACCAGATCGCTTCTCAGCGAAAATGATCTTTGTCTCCGAATAGAACATCCATCTTAATCTTGCCGATTGGGGAGAAAGACAAGCCAGGGACGATGCCATGGAACACGGTCCGGCTTGGCATGAGCTGCTTTGCCTTGATGTTCAGCTTCTCCATGGTATCGCGGTACAGTATATTGATACTGCTTCCGCCATCTATCAGGACGCGGGAGAATCGGGCAGCTCGCCTCTCCGTCGCGAGGGTGACATCCAAGACCAGTGCATAGGAGCCAGGGGATGGCATCACCTCTGGGTGGTCGGCCTGGCTCCAGCTGATTGGCTTCTCTGACCAGTGCATGAACTCGGGGGTGCTAGAGGCGACTGCGTTGACCTCTTGGTGCTGACGGCGCCGACTACGCTTGTCTTCGACTTGGCTTGTGAAGACAACGTAGGCGGCATGCTCTTCAGGAAATTCATCTTGGATGGCTCCGACTGCCGGCCGAGCCGCCGGCTGCTGGGGGGCTGGAGGCGGCGGGCCGGGAGGCGGAGGCGGCACCAGCCCTTCGCCCTTGGAGATTCACGTGAGCCAGTGGCATTTCCGGGTCGTGTGGTTGGACGGCTTCGCGCCGCTGTGGAACTTGCAGGGGGCGTCGAGAGTCTGCTCATAAGAGAAAGCCGGCTGCCAAGCCGGCCTGCCACCCTTCTTCTTGGGAGCGGGCCGCTCTTCGGGCTGCTCATCTTCAACTGTGGCCACCTGCCGACTGGTGGAAGTCGGCATGGGGGCCTTGCGCTTGTGATCGTTCTGGTAGGGGCGCCGGTTGGAGTCGCTAGCCGGCGTCTTGGGAGCCGGAGCAATCACCTTCCCGGAGGCATCTACTCGAAGCTCGGTCTTCATCGAGGAGTCGGCCGTGGCGTACTTGTCCGCGATGATCAGGAGTTCGTCGAGGGTAGCCGGCTCGTCGCAGAGGAGTCGGTGCTTGAGGAGGGTGCCCTCTCGGCACCCGGCGGTGAAGTACTCGATGGCCTGGACCTCGTGCACCCCCTCGCAGGAGTTGCGGAGCTTGGCCCACCGCGTGAGGTAGTCGCGGGTCGACTCGTTGGGCCCTTGGACGCATAGGGAGAGCTGGCGAGGCTTCGGAGGCCGCTTGTACGTGCTGGTGAAGTTGCGGACGAAGACTTCCGTGAAGTCCAGCCAGCTGTTGATGCTGTAGGGCTTGAGGCTGTTGAGCCAGGTGCGCGCCGTGCCTTGCAGCATGAGGGGGACGTACTTCACGGCCACGCGCCGATTGCCGTTGGCTATGCTGACAGCAGTGGAGTAGTCGATGAGCCAATCTTCCGGCTTCACCGAGCCGTTGTACTTGGGCGTGTCTCTGGGGAGCGAGAACCCTTTGGGGAAGGGCTCGTTGCGGATGCGGGGGCCAAAGCATGGCGGGCCGACATCGTCTTCTTCTTCTAACGCCAGGGATCGAGCAAGGCGGTCGATCCGGTGGCGGGCGTCGTTCTCGCCGACTCCTTCTCGGCGCCGAGTCGGTCACCAAGAGTCGGGTGCGTGACGGGCGGCGGGGTGAGGCGTCTCTCTCTTCGAGGCGGGGGAGGAGGCAGGTTTCCTTGGCGCTCCACCGCTCGAGGGCGGCCTTCCGCGTCGCGCTCGATGGTGATACGAGTCCGGCTGCGGCTAGCAGCCGGCTCCTTGTCTTTCTTCTGGCGGGCGCTGCTTGCAGTCGGCGAGCGGGACGTCGCGGCGTGCTCTCGGCGCGGGGGATGACTATCGGCGCGGGCGCCGGCTTCGTGCCGTTCTGCAGCCGCGTCGATCAACTGCTGGATCCGCCTTGTCATGTTGGGGAGCTCGTCGGCTCCCAGCCCATTTAGCTCCTCGGCGGCCGCCTGAGCGGCTCGCAGATTCTCGAGCGGGGTGGCGTAGACGGGGCGATCTGCCCCCAGCATGCTGGCGATAGCCGTGCCGCGCTTCTGGACGAAGCCGGCCCGGCTTGGTCCGCTAGGCGGCGGCGTACCGAAGGCGGCGCGGTCGACTTCGCGCTGGTGGGCCTCGGTGAGGCGTCTCATGGAGGCTATCTTCTGGCCCTCCGCGACGAGGGCGAGGCGACGTGCCTCCAGGGTCTCGGCGTCGGCGTCGGCCGGGATGGGGACGGAGAGGTCGTGCATCGCCGCTTGCAGGGCGTCATGGGCGTTCTCGCCCGAGTTGGCGACGTGGCTGATGACCAACACTTCGGTGACAGCGCCGCTGCCACTGTCAGCTCGAGGGAGAGGATCGTCGAAGACCACCACGTCGGAGGGGTAGGCGTCGAGCGATGCCGTGTCGGAGTCGACGAGCATCGGGTCGGTGGAGCCGACCGACTCCACATCTGCAGCAGGCTCGCTAGAGACGTGAAGCTGGTCGAGGAGGCTGACGAGGCGGCTCTCGGGGTAGTCCGTGCCCGCGTCGGACGCGGGCTCGTCGGAGATGCGAGTCTCGCCGAGAAGATCGGCGAGGCAGCTCGCCGCGCAGGCGTCGTCGACGCCTTGCAGCGCGTCGAGGCAAACGCCATCGGGCGCAGCAGGCTGGCTGCGCTCGCGGTGGAGGAAGAGGGTTCCCGTCCAGAACAGGTCTCCGGACGACGGTGCACCTGGCCCCATGGTGGGCGCCAAATGTCGGGTGGTAGGTGCGACATATGCCAACGGGTGGCTTATCATGGTGGGTGCCAGTAAGACGTCGCCGGTGCCTGGAAACGGGATGAGGCGAAGACATGCACGCCGGCGAATCTTACCCAGGTTCGGGGCTCTCCGTGGAGATAACACCCCTAGTCCTGCTCTGCGGGGTCTCCGCATGATAACTAGATCAGAAAGAGTAGCTACAAATGCTCCTAGAGCTGTTGCGATCAAGGGAGAAGAAGAGCAAGGCTAGCTCTCACTTCCCTCTCTCTATGGTGTGTGTGTAACTCTAAGAAGCCAACCCTTTGCATGGGTGCCCCGGGGGGTTTATATAGGCCTACCCCCCGGGGGTACAATTGTAATCCGGCTGGGCGCTGGTCCAAGTCGTCAGTGTCTGCACTCGCTGGCTTCTCCGCCGGCCGCTGGGGCCTGCCGACTGGTGGGTCCCACCGGCTGCCGGCCTCTTGGTCGACAGGGCGGCCCCACTGCCTAGGGTCTTGTTGGCGGCTGCTTACTGTAGCCTCGTCCCTGATGATGAGGGCTTCGTCGAGGTAAGCGTGGCTACAGTGCGCCGCCTCGAGGGCTCTCACTGTAGCCTTACCTCGTCTTGTCTCCTTAATGTGGCACATGCTTCGAGGGAAGGGGTAGCCGGCTTCTGGGGGCCAGCTACGCCTTTGGCCGACTAGGGGAGGCCGGGCCGCCTTCGCGCCTCTCTCTGGCTAAAGGGGCCCGCCGCCCGTGGGCCGTACTGGTGTCTGTCGTGGGTGACGTTGAGGCCAGCATGGCTACAGTGCCGAGCCGGACGGGAGATGGCCGTCCCATACGGCGTCCTGTGGCCATGCCTGCCTCGGGCTTCGGGGGTAGTGGGCCGCACTGTGGCCACACCCCATCTTGTCACCATTATGTGGGTGTAGTTTTGGGGGGTGCGGTCTTGGCCGGCTTCTTGGAGTCGGCGCCCTTCGTGGCCGGCTCTGGGGAGTCGGCGTTCTTCATGGCCGGCTCTGGGGAGTCGGCATCCTCTATGGCCGGCTTCCTGGAGTCGGCCATCCCGTGGTTATCTTGGGGGGAGGTTGCTGAGGCTGGGTCGCCTTCTGAGAGTCGGCTTCAGAGGTAGCCGGCCGGGGAAGGCGGCCCAATGCTTGAAATGCTTGAAGGCCCAAATGGCCTGATAATTTTTGAAGAGCCAGGGGCAGTCGGTTAGGCTACCCGTGGCCATTTACTCCGACAGGGGTAGTTCAGCATTGAGAAATTTGCAAAGACAAGAATCATTCATGATGAAACATGCATAATGAAAGGAGCACAATAGCTACTACATAGTAGTCGGCATAACTTACAAAAGGGGTCATGCATAGAGTTCAGTACACAAAGTTCAGTACATAGACTAAAACAACATAGGCGGCACACAGGCTCGCGGCGAAAGCATCTAACACTAACAAGCAAGCCTACATCAGTCCCAAGAGGTACTGTGGAGGTAGGTGTAGCCTGAAAGCTGGTAGTGTCGCATCGGGAACTCCACGTCAGCAACCTGGGGGCCGCGAATACTCTGGTGCAGAACCTGATGCTCAGGTGGCAGAAGAGTTCCAAGTGCCGGAGAGTGGCCTCCCACATCTGGCCAGCCGACACCCTGGGGCATCACAGTCCTGGCTGGGTAGATCGCAGAACGGGGCAGCTCCCTAGATCGGACAAAGGGGTGCAACAGTGTCAGAGCACGGTAAAGGTGCTGACGGGTGGTGTACAACTCATGGAGAAGAGCTCGGTTAGCTCGATCCAGCCCATCAGCATGCAGAACCAGGTTCTGATGGTAGAATGGCTCTCGGGTGACAGTGGAGTAGGCAGTAGTATAGTATCCCTCCGCACCAACATCGGATGCGATAGCAATGTGCCTGAAAGGGGAGGTGTCCAACTCCCGATACTCTCCACGAAGACGTGTCAGAGCAGCATAGGCAGCATCGTGGACAGCCATATCGATGGTCACTCCAACACCATGAGCGGTGTGTAGCACAATAGTGGAGCCATACTCTCGCGAGTAGAGGTGGACGATGGCACGGTACTGCTCCTGGTTAAAGTCCTGGTACTCCTCGTAGACGGTGTACTCAGGGTGCCAGCGATAACCCAGATAGGCCATCATCTCAGCTAGCACAGCAGGTGATCCTGAGGCACCAATGGCCGTCGTGTGGCGCATGACCTGCCTCGTGGGTTCCATCTGAAAGCAAAGATGTTTCAAAGGAGTCAAATGACAGTGTGTGAATTGTTCAAAATACTATTCTAAGAAATAACTATGGCTTATCCAACTTTGGGGTGAATGCGGTCACGGGATCCTAGTGTTAGAGTTAGTAAAT
Organism: Triticum aestivum; assembly: GCF_018294505.1. Classification (NCBI taxonomy): domain Eukaryota; kingdom Viridiplantae; phylum Streptophyta; class Magnoliopsida; order Poales; family Poaceae; genus Triticum; species Triticum aestivum. Next base: position 225,765,256 of record NC_057796.1, on the reverse strand, counting down.
TCGTTTAACCCGAGTAGAAGAGAGTTCAGAGTCCCAGAGTAAAGGTCGAGGAGTAAAAGATCCTAGTACCACCCAATGGCGACGTGGGCCCGTAAGACACACATCCATGTTAGTAAAAGTTTTGTAATGTCTAGACTCGACTTCGGCCAAGGAGTGTGGAAAGGGGGATTCCTACAGGCAGTCGGCTCTGATACCAACTTGTGACGCCCCCGATTTGACCGTACACTAATCATGCACGCAAAGGTGTACGATCAAGATCAGGGACTCACGGGAAGATATCACAACACAACTCTAAAACATAAATAAGTCATACAAGCATCATAATACAAGCCAGGGGCCTCGAGGAATCGAATACAAGTGCTCGATCATAGACGAGTCAGCGGAAGCAACAATATCTGAGTACAGACATAAGTTAAACAAGTTTGCCTTAAGAAGGCTAGCACAAACTGGGATACAGATCGAAGGAGGCGCAGGCCTCCTGCCTGGGATCCTCCTAACTACTCCTGGTCGTCGTCAGCGGGCTGCACGTAGTAGTAGGCACCTCCAATGCCGTATGTGTCGTCGTCGACGGTGGTGTCTGGCTCCTGGACTCCAGCATCTGGTTGCGACAACCAGGTAGAAAGAAAAGGGGGAAAAGAGGGAGAGAAGCAACCGTGAGTACTCATCCAAAGTACTCGCAAGCAAGGAGCTACACTACATATGCATGGGTATATGTGTAAAGGGCCATATCAGTGGACTGAACTGCAGAATGCCAGAATAAGAGGGGGATAGCTAGTCCTGTCGAAGACTATGCTTCTGGCCATCTCCATCTTGCAGCATGTAGAAGAGAGTAGATTGAAGTCCTCCAAGTAGCATCGCATAGCGTAATCCTACCCGGCGATCCCCTCCTAGTCACCCTGTTAGAGAGCGATCACCGGGTTGTATCTGGCACTTGGAAGGGTGTATTTTATTCAGTATCCGGTTCTAGTTGTCATAAGGACAAGGTACAACTCCGGGTCGTCCTTTTACCGAGGGACACGGCTATTCGAATAGATAAACTTCCCTGCAGGGGTGCACCACATAACCCAACACGCTCGATCCCATTTGGCCGGACACACTTTTTTGGGTCATGCCCGGCCTCGGAAGATCAACACGTCGCAGCCCCACCTAGGCTCAACAGAGAGGTCAACACACCGGTCTAAATCCTATGCGCGCAGGGGTCTGGGCCCATCGCCCATTGCACACCTGCACGTTGCGAGGGCGGCCGGAAGCAGACCTAGCCTAGTGGCATTCCAGTCCAATCCGGCGCGTGCCGCTCCATCGCTGACGTCAAGAAGAGCTTCGGCTGATACCACGACGTCGAGTGCCCATAACTGTTCCCGCATTGCTGGTTAGTGCGTATAGACCAAATGGCCAGAATCAGATCAAATACCAAGAACTCGTTAAGCGTGTTATGTTGAAATAACCACGGACGCCGTCGAAGGCCAGGCCCACCACTCACCTAGGCGGTCTCAACCTGCCCTGTCGCTCCGCCACAAAGATCCACTTGCGGGTACTCCTACGAGCCGACCCGACTTTAGTCACCACAGGTATCATGTATAGAGTATATAAGTATATACCCATGATCACCGCCCAAATGATCACGGCCCGATAGTATAGCACAGCAGACGGAGAAGAATGTAGGGCCACTGATGGAAAACTAGCATCCTATACTAAGCATGTAGGATTGCAGGTAAAGGTAACAACAGTAGAAGCAAGGACAGGCTATGCATCAGGATAGGATTAACGAAAAGCAGTAACATGCTACACTACTCTAATGCAAGCAGTATAGAGAAGAATAGGCGATATCTGGTGATCAGGGGGGGCTTGCCTGGTTGCTCTGGCAAGTAGGAGGGGTCGTCAACTCCGTATTCGAACTGGACAGCAGCAGCGTCGGTCTCGTAGTCTACCGGAGAGAAGAGGGGGAAGAAATAGTAAATACAATGCAAACATAAGCATGACGACGCGTGACATGACAATGAGCGGTGCTAGGTGTGCCCTAACGCGGCAGTAGGTGGTACCGGCGAAGGGGGGAACATCCGGGAAAGTATTCCCGATGTTTCGCGTTTTTGGACAGACGGACCGGAGGGGGAAAGTTCCATGTTCGCTATGCTAGGATCGTGTGGCTGACAAACGGACTACGTATTCGGATTCGTCTCGTCGTTCTGAGCAACTTTCATGTACAAAGTTTTTCCATCCGAGCTACGGTTTATTTTATATTAAATTTTACAGATTTAAATCATTTTTAGAATTTAATAAATTAATTTAATTCGAAATTTAATTAATGCATCAGCATGACGTCAGCAGTCAACGTTGACCGTTGACCTGGTCAACCTGACAGGTGGGTCCCACCTGTCAGGGGCTGTTAGCTAATTAACAGTAGTTAATTAGGTTAATTAGTTATTAAGTTAATTAATCTTAATTAGTTAATATTAACAGGATTAATTAAGTTAATTAATTATCTTTATTATTTATTTATTTATTAATTTTTATTAATTAATTTTTTTTAAAATCATTTTTTTTACGTTCTCTGGGCGGGGCCCATGGGTCATAGGCTCGAGGGGCCTAAGCGGGCGCACGGGCTTGCGGGCGTGCGGGCTAACAGGCGCAGGGGCGCCTGGCGCGAGGCGAACCCGGAGGCTGTTCGGGCGTGGCCATGGACGAGGCCGCCGGCGCCCACGATGCCGGCCAGGAGGGGCGGCGGAGG